>NC_053026.1:99634952-99866576 GCF_003073215.2 Triticum urartu | reverse complement strand
CCTTGGTTTACTACTGGTAGACCGCCTGTCAAGTTCCTACCATTTGGACTTCGTTTGATACTCCAACGGTTAACCGAGGGACCGAAAAGGCCTCGTGTGTGTTTCTTCCCTACACCCCTCCAATTTGGCCCAAAACCCACCAAACTCTGCTCCATGTACTAGAGCATTCGATCACGATCGCGTGGCCGAAAACCGCACCTCATTTGGACTCTCCTAGCTCCCTCTATGCCTATATATACACCCCTCTTCGAAATTCCCGGATCCTCTCCCCCCTAACCCTAAAAATCCAAGATCCCCGCCGCCGCCGGACGTGTCCGACCCGGGCCGGACAACGTCCGGATCCGCCTCCGCCTGTCGCCGCCTGCCACGTGGCCTTGTGCCGCTCGCCGCCGCTCCGGCCCGGGTGGCCCGGATCGGGCCCCCGCGAGCCCGAAGCCTCCGCCGCCTAGCGCCGCGCCACCTCCGCCCTCGTCCTCGCGCCCGGTGGCTGGCGCCGCCGCCCCGCCATCTCCGGCCGCCGGAGCTCCGGTCGCCCGAGCCGCCGGCGTTCCCCGCCGCCTCGACGCGCCACCACCGCGCCACCGTGGCCGCCCCGCGTCTCCACCGGCCGGCGCCGCCCGGCCCCGGCCTCTGCTCTCCTTCCCCGGCGAGTCCCTCCTACTCCGGCCACCACCGCGGCCATTGCCGGCCGTCGAACCTCGGGACGCGTACCTGCTACAGTAACCTCTCAGATCTGAGATCTGATAAACCCTAGGGTTGACTCTTCCCCTCTCCCCCTAATTTTTTGTGCATATTTTGACCGGCCATATCTCCGCATCCGTAGCTCCGATTTGGTCATATAGTATATCAAAATGTTCATCTCAGAGCGTACATCATTTCATTCCATTGCATCATTTTCATTTGAGCTCATCTTGATGCCCGAAATGCTGCTAGAAGAGGGCAACTTGAGTTAACTGTCAGATCTGTTACTCCGTTTAGCACTTTTGTAATTTTTGCCATGATTAATGTGTGCATGATATGCCCGTGAGTTCTACATATGTTTTGTTAAGGGTTTCGTCATCTATCCAGATGTGCAACCCATGTATTTTTAGGATGTGTGTGGTGACTTGTCCAAGCTTGCAAAGTGGTGCACTTGCTAATTCTGTTTTCAGGGACTTGGTGATTTCACTAAGTCCTGGGATTGTTTAGTTCACGATGCCATATGTTCTTATTGTTTCCTAGTGATCCGTGCCTCTTTTGAGGATGATCAGTAAGGGAGTTTTGTTAATATTGCAGTGATCTATCCATACATGTCTTTGTTTGCAATTATGGAGCACCCTAGCTTGAGTCAATCGAGCTCTACTTTTGCTTCGTTGTGAATCTGGGCAGATCGTCAACTTGTTTGCGATTTTGCCGATGTTATTGTAGTTGATCCGTGCATGCTATGCCATTGTTCTTGCCATGTCTAGCTTGTATTTTGTGCCTTCTTTATGGGTGTATGCTTGCCTTGCCATGACTTGCACCGTAGTGAGTGCATTGAGCTCGTAAACATGCCTTCGTGAGTTATGTTTCAGCAAGTCCCAGTTTTCACTAAGTCTGAAAACTGATTATGTTTTTGATATGTTTGAGTGCTTGTAAGTATATTTTGTGATCCCTTTTGGCTCAAGGTCACTATGGGACTTTTGTTAAGCTTGTTGAGTAGCTCCATGCCATGTCTTTCTTTGTCATGTTCAGGTCCTGTAGCATGTTGTTTTGTTGCTCCGAAGAAGGCTATATGATCTGAAATTCCAGACAAGTGTTAATTTCACAAAGACTGAGATCTGTTTTACCATTTGCGTTTTTGCCATGCTTGTTTGAACCTGTTAATGGATGATTTGGCCGTAGCTTAGTGCTAGCATTTTGTTAAGCATCGTGTGTGCATCCCTGCCATGATTTTGTTGTCATGTTTGGTTGCTGTAGCATGTTCATTTCATTGCATTTAGATGCCTACTTGCTATAAATCGCAGACCGGTGTCATTTTTGAATCGCTTGCCATTTCCAAACCGTAACTCCGATTCCAGCGTTCTTTATATCGTTTTCAAGCGATTTCATCTCATCTTTCCAGTGGCACACTTGGATTTCCATGTTGAGGCCAGATTCATGCATTTCCTGTCATATCTTTCATTTTGCATCCCGCATCGCATCCCGCATAGCATATCATCATTTCATCATATTGCTTGGTCTTACACGTGGTTGATTGTATCCTTGTTGCTTGTTTGTCTTGTTTGGGTAGAGCCGGGAGACGAGTTCTCTAACGAGGAGCCCGTTGAGTGTGCTCTTGAGGATCCAGTCAACTCTGACAACTGTGCAGGCAAGATGATCATACCCTCGAAATCACTACTATCTTTGCTATGCTAGTTTGCTCGCTCTTTTGCTATGCCATTTCTATGATGCCTACCACTTGCTTGAAAGCCTCCCAAATTGCCATGACAAACCTCTAATCCACCATTGTCCTAGCAAACCGTTGATTGGCTATGTTACTGCTTTGCTCAGCCCCTCTTATAGCGTTGCTAGTTGCATGTGAAGATTGGAGGCCGTTCCTTGTTGGAACATCTTTTATTTACTTGTTGGGATATCATTATATTGCCTTGTTATCTTAATGCATCTATATACTTGGTAAAGGGTGGAAGGCTCGGCCTCTCGCCTAGTGTTTTGTTCCACTCTTGCCGCCCTAGTTTCCGTCATATCGGTGTTATGTTCCCGAATTTTGCGTTCCTTACGTGGTTGGGTTATAATGGGAACCCCTTGATAGTTCACCTTGATTAAAGCTTTTCCAGCAATGCCCAACCTTGGTTTTACCAGTCGCCACCTAGCCTCTTTTTCCCTTGGGTTACCGGAGCCCAAGGGTCATCTTATTTTAACCCCCCCGGGCCAGTGCTCCCTCTGAGTGTTGGTCCGAACTTAGCTGCCTGCGGGGCCACCTCGGGAAAACTTGAGGGTTGGTTTTACTCGTAGCTAGTCTCATCTGAGTGTGCCCTGAGAATGAGATATGTGCAGCTCCTATCGGGATTTGTCGGCACATTCGGGCGGTGTTGCTGGTCATGTTTTAACCTGTCGAAGTGTCTTGAGTTACCGAGATACCGAGTCTGATCGGAACGTCTTGGGAGGAGGTCTATTCCTTCGTTGACCGTGAGATCTTGTCATGGGCTAAGTTGGAATTCCCCTGCAGGGATTGAACTTTCGAAAGCCGTGCCCGCGGTTATGGGAAGATGGTAATTTGTTAATGTCCGGTTGTAGATAACTTGAACCTTAATTAATTAAAATGAGTCAACTAAGTGTGTTGCCGTGATGGCCTCTTCCCGGCGGAGTCCGGGAACTGGACACGGTGTTGGAGTAATGTTTCGCAGGTTGTTCTCTAGCTTCCCGCTCGTGCTTTGCCTCCTCTTCTCACTCTCTTTTGCGAATAAGTTAGCCACCACACTTGCTAGTCGCTTGCTGCAGCTCCACTCATATTTTACCTTGCCACACCTATAAGCTTAAATAGTCTTGATTGCGAGGGTGCGAGATTGCTGAGCAGGTGGCTCACAGATTACTATTACACCAGATGCAGGGCCTGATGATTCCGCTCCAGGAGACGCGTATGAGCTCAAGTGGGAGTTCGACGAAGACTCTCAACGATACTATGTTTCCTTTCCCGATGATCAGTAGTGGTGCCCAGTTGGGGGTGAACGGGACCGTGTCGCTTGTTGGGTTCTCTTTTATTTTGGCGCCGTAGTCGGGCCATGAGTGTTTGGTTGATGTAATGTTATTTATGTACTTGATTGACGTGGCGAGTGTAAGCCAACTATGTATCTCCCCTTTTATTTATATTACATGGGATGTTGTGATGATTGCCTAACTTGCGACATTGCTTTCAATGCGGTTATGTCTCTAAGTCGTGCCTCGACACGTGGGAGCTATAGCCGCATCGAGGGCGTTATAAGTGTAACACCCCGGATGTAACTTTCCCTATTTGTACTCCAACTCTTGCCGTTTCCGGCGTTAAGTGATATTTATTTTCTCGGGTTCGGGTCTTTGTCTCCATGTGTTGTTGTCGTTGTCATGCATCTCATATCATGTCATCATGTGCATTGCATTTGCATACGTGTTCATCTCATGCATTCGAGCATTTTCCCCGTTGTCCGTTTTGCATTCCGGTGCTTCGTTCTCCTCCGGTGGCCATTTCTAGCTTTCTTTCGTGTGTGGGTATTAAACATTTCCGGATTGGACCGAGACTTGCCAAGCGGCCTTGGTTTACTACCGGTAGACCGCCTGTCAAGTTTCGTACCATTTGGACTTCGTTTGATACTCCAACGGTTAACCGAGGGACCGAAAAGGCCTCGTGTGTGTTGCAGCCCAACACCCCTCCAATTTGGCCCAAAACCCACCAAACTCTGCTCCATGTCCTAGAGCATTCGATCACGATCGCGTGGCCGAAAACCGCACCTCATTTGGACTCTCCTAGCTCCCTCTATGCCTATATATACACCCCCCTTCGAAATTCCCGGATCCTCTCCCCCCTAACCCTAAAAATCCAAGATCCCCGCCGCCGCCGGACGTGTCCGACCCGCGCCGGACAACGTCCGGATCCGCCTCCGCCTGTCGCCGCCTGCCACGTGGCCTTCCGCCGCTCGCCGCCGCTCCGGCCCGGGAGGCCCGGATCGGGCCCCCGCGAGCCCGAAGCCTCCGCCGCCCAGCGCCGCGCCCCCTCCGCCCTCGTCCTCGCGCCCGGTGGCCGGCGCCGCCGCCCCGCCATCTCCGGCCGCCGGAGCTCCGGTCGCCCGAGCCGCCGGCGTTCCCCGCCGCCTCCACGCGCCACCACCGCGCCACCGCGGCCGCCCCGCGTCTCCACCGGCCGGCGCCGCCCGGCCCCGGCCTCTCCTCTCCTTCCCCGGCGAGTCCCTCCTACTCCGGCCACCACCGCGGCCATTGCCGGCCGTCGAACCTCGGGACGCGTGCCTGCTACAGTAACCTCTCAGATCTGAGATCTGATAAACCCTAGGGTTGACTCTTCCCCTCCCCTTAATTTTTTGTGCATACTTTGACCGGCCATATCTCCGCATCCATAGCTCCGATTTGGTCATATAGTATATCAAAATGTTCATCTCAGAGAGTACATCATTTCATTCCATTGCATCATTTTCATTTGAGCTCATCTTGATGCCCGAAATGCTGTTAGAAGAGGGCTACTTGAGTTAACTGTCAGATCCGTTACTCCGTTTAGCACTTTTGTCATTTTTGCCATGATTAATGTGTGCATGATATGCCCGTGAGTTCTACATATGCTTTGTTAAGGGTTTCGTCATCTATCCAGAGGTGCAACCCATGTATTTTTAGGATTGTGCGGTGACTTGTGCAAGCTTGCAAAGTGGTGCACTTGCTAATTCTGTTTTCAGGGACTTAGTGATTTCACCGAGTCCTGGTATTGTTTAGTTCACGATGCCATATGTTCTTGTTATTTCCTAGTGATCCGTGCCTCTTTTGAGGATGATCAGTAAGGGAGTTTTGTTAATATTGTAGTGCTCTATCTATCCATGAATTTGTTTGCAATTATGGAGCACCCTAGCTTGAGTCAATCGAGCTCTACTTTTGCTTCATTGCGAATCTGGGCAGATCGTCAACTTGTTTGCGATTTTGCCGATGTTATTGTAGTTGATCCGTGCATGATATGCCATTGTTCTTGCCATGTCTAGCTTGTATTTTGTGCCTTCTTTATGGGTGTATGCTTGCCTTGCCATGACTTGCACCGTAGTGAGTGCATCGAGCTCGTAAACATCCCTTCGTGAGTTATGTTTCAGCAAGTCCCAGTTTTCACTAAGTCTGAAAACTGATTATGTTTTTGCTATGTTCGAGTGCTTGTTAGTATATTTTGTGATCCCTTTTGGCTCAAGGTTACTATGGGACTTTTGTTAAGCTTGTTGAGTAGCTCCATGCCATGTCTTTCTTTGTCATGTTCAAGTCCTGTAGCATGTTGTTTTCTTGCTCCGAAGAAGGCTATATGATCTGAAATTCCAGACAAGTGTTAATTACACTAAGACTGAGATCTGTTTTACCATTTGCGTTTTTGCCATGCTTGTTTGAACCTGTTAATGGATGATTTGGCCGTAGCTCAGTGCTAGACTTTTGTTAAGCATCTTGTGTGAATCCCTGCCATGTATTTTGTTGTCATGTTTGGTTGCTGTAGCATGTTCATTTCATTGCATTTAGATGCCTACTTGCTGTAAATCGCAGATCGGTGTCATTTTTGAATCGCTTGCCATTTCCAAACCGTAACTCCGATTCCGGCATTCTTTATATCGTTTTCAAGCGATTTCATCTCATCTTTCCAGTGGCACACTTGGATTTCCAAGTTGAGGCCAGATTCATGCATTTCCTGTCATATCTTGCATTTTGCATCCCGCATCGCATCCCGCATAGCATATCATCATTTCATCATATTGCTTGGTCTTGCACGTGGTTGATTGTATCCTTGTTGCTTGTTTGTCTTGTTTGGGTAGAGCCAGGAGACGGGTTCACTAATGAGGAGCCCGTTGAGTTTGCTCTTGAAGATCCAGTCAACTCTGACAACTGTGCAGGCAAGATGATCATACCCTCGAAATCACTACTATCTTTGCTATGCAAGTTTGCTCGCTCTTTTGCTATGCCATTGCTACGATGCCTACCACTTGCTTGCAAGCCTGCCAAATTGCCATGACAAACCTCTAACCCACCATTTTCCTAGCAAACCGTTGATTGGCTATGTTACCGCTTTGCTCAGCCCCTCTTATAGCGTTGCTAGTTGCAGGTGAAGATTGGAGACCGTTCCTTGTTGGAACATCTTTTATTTACTTGTTGGGATATCATTATATTGCCATGTTATCTTAATGCATCTATATACTTGGTAAAGGGTGGAAGGCTCGGCCTCTCGCCTAGTGTTTTGTTCCACTCTTGCCGCCCTAGTTTCCGTCATATCGGTGTTATGTTCCCGGATTTTGCGTTCCTTATGCGGTTGGGTTATAACGGGAACCCCTTGATAGTTCGCCTTGATTAAAGCTTTTCCAGCAATGCCCAACCTTGGTTTTACCATTCGCCACCTAGCCTCTTTTTCCCTTGGGTTACCGGAGCCCAAGGGTCATCTTATTTTAACCCCCCGGGCCAGTGCTCCCTCTGAGTGTTGGTCCGAACTGAGCTGCCTGCGGGGCCACCTCGGGGAAACTTGAGGGTTGGTTTTACTCGTAGCTAGTCTCATCTGAGTGTGCCCTGAGAACGAGATATGTGTAGTTCCTATCGGGATTTGTCGGCACATTCGGGCGGTGTTGCTGGTCTTGTTTTAACCTGTCAAAGTGTCTTGAGTTACCGAGATACCGAGTCTGATCGGAACGTCTTGGGAGGAGGTCTATTCTTTCGTTGACCGTGAGAGCTTGTCATGGGCTAAGTTGGAATTCCCCTGCAGGGATTGAACTTTCGAAAGCCGTGCCCGCGGATATGGGAAGATGGTGATTTGTTAATGTCCGGTTGTAGATAACTTGAACCTTAATTAATTAAAATGAATCAACTGAGTGTGTTACCGTGATGGCCTCTTCTCGGCGGAGTCCGGGAAGTGGACACGGTGTTGGAGTAATGTTTGCGCAGGTTGTTCTCTAGCTTCTCGCTCGTGCTTTGCCTCCTCTTCTCGCTCTCTTTTGCGAATAAGTTAGCCACCATACTTGCTAGTCGCTTGCTGCAGCTCCACTCATATTTTACCTTGCCACACCTATAAGCTTAAATAGTCTTGATCGCGAGGGTGCGAGATTGCTGAGTCCCGGTGGCTCATAGATTACTATTACACCAGATGCAGGGACTGATGATTCCGCTCCAGGAGACGCGTATGAGCTCAAGTGGGAGTTCGACGAAGACTCTCAACAATACTATGTTTCCTTTCCCGATGATCAGTAGTGGTGCCCAGTTGGGGGTGATCGGGACCGTGTCGCATGTTGGGTTCTCTTTTATTTTGGTGCCGTAGTCGGGCCTTGAGTGTATGGATGATGTAATGTTATTAATGTACTTGATTGACATGGCGAGTGTAAGCCAACTATGTTCTCTCCCCTTTTATTATTATTACATGGGATGTTGTGAAGATTGCCTAACTTGCGACATATGCCTTCAATGCGATTATGTCTCTAAGTCGTGCCTCGACACGTGGGAGCTATAGTCGCATCGAGGGTGTTACAAGTTGGTATCAGAGCCTTCCCCGACCTTAGGAGCCCCATTGCTTGATCGTTTTAGCGGCCGAGTTGTGTCTAGAAAAATGTTTTGAGTCTTTAGGAATTATATATCGGAGAGTTTAGGAATTCTTTTTACTTCCCAGTCTCCTCATCGCTCTGGTAAGGCATCCTGACGTAGAGATTTGACTCTTCTCTTCTCAGATTTCACTAAATTTTTTTTAGGATCATGCGGGTATCTTGGAATCGTTCCGATGGTTTTATGATGAGAACATTGACTTGGTGCCTCCTGTCAGGGGTTTAGTGGAAGTGTCCCGGGGAGTTGAGCTCTGAGGTGTTGTCATCATAATTTTATCGTTGCAATTCTGGAATACCTGAGCTTAGTACGCCGACGTCGAAAATCTCTTTTATGCAGTTCGTTGGTGAGATAACCTCGACGCCACCCAGTACTGGGGCAGGAGTTCGGGATTATCGCCATAACTTGTATAACGGATGCTTTTCGAAGGTTGAGGTAGATGGTTTCCGAAGGTTTCTTGGTTATGTGTTGAAGGGTGGATACAGCTGGATGTAGGATTTGCTAGTTTGCGTGAGATATTATGCTTCCCCTGTATCCCCAACACCTGATTGCATAACCGGAAAGATTCGGGAGTTTCATAGGTGGGAAATCAAGTAGCTCTTAGGATATCTTTCCGACAGATGTATGATATGAAATTGGGGTTCGACGTCCAGTTGTCCGCCTATTCACGGTTGGTTTTGTAGTGGTCTCGTTGTGTCTTAAAGAGTCCTTGGCTATGCCGACTCGGGGACGCTTCGTATGTCATGTGCACTGCCTTGTACATGATGGTGTTGTACGATCGAGCCCGTGTAGGCCCCACCACGAAAACTTCAGACGAAATCTCTATCGTATGTTTGTTCCGGCTTATTTTGCAAGCCAATCCTTTGTTTTGTTTTGAGTTGTGGTATTCGAGTTGCTTCGAAGTCAAATGTTGATTCCATACCTTCCCCAATGGTGTTCTCATGTTCCCATGTGAATACTAATCCTTCATGATAATCGAGATTGTCATGTCAAACCTTTGCAACCGATGTGTCTCTCCTCAAGTGGATCCGATCATTTCAACATCTGCAAGATCAAGTATCAGCTCTCTAAACTGTGTTCGTTTCATCCATCTCCAAGTTGTATTTCTTTTTCCCATCCTCCCTCCCTTTTTGTTTCTTCGAGGACCCAGATTTCTTCATCGGGTATCCATTCAATTCATGTGAAGTCACTCCATTATTTTTCGTCAATATTCTTACCCGGTGGTTCTCAAGGAGATGTTCTACTAGTTCATCATTCTTCATTCTTTTCTTCTTCGGTGGAACCAATTCAAGCTTTTGGTGTTGATCATATCCTTTTTCCTCGTTTCAAATATCTTCTCAACCGGTGCAACCTCTCTTTTAAATCATTTCAATGGTGCTTCTCTTGAGTGGTCCCTAACCCACAGGTCTTTTCTCCAGGATCTTACCTGACTCTTCTATTTTCCCGGAGCTACCATCAAATTTGTTTCGAAGTTTGACGTAAGAATGAGTTATCATCAATCAAATGTCTTCTCCAAGATCTTCCAAATTCTTTTCATCGTTGGTTCAACCTCTTCGTTTTGATTCTTCCGGTGTGCCTCAATAATTCTTGGTGGTGTTTCTCGTCGTCATTTGAAGACCGAAGAAGATTTTTTCTCTCAATCTTTCTCCATTCTCTTCAAGATTCGCAATTCTATCTTGTTGCCATCCTCTCATAATTATTTGCGATTGTGAGATATTCTTTTCAAACAACGGAGTAATTCAGGAGCCTTTTCAGTTTGTTTATCCAGAGTCCATCAATTCAGATTTATTCATCCTCAGTTGTCAGTTATCATTCTCCTATCTTGCCGGTGCATCATTCAAATATCCTCTATTCAACTCGCGATTTTTCGTTCACTTGCATCTAAATTCTCTCAAGCTTCTTCATTCATTTGCTAATTATTACTCGGTGTTTCTTTTTCTTCTCATCGTCCTTTTCAACTTTTACGGTGGTTCGCTCAAGATCTCTTCCTTGGTTTTCATACTAATTCTTTCGTTGTTTTTCTATCCTACCGGTGACTTGCTGAAGACTTTCTCAAGTTGGCGCTATATCTATCATAATCCTTTCTACGAGAATAAGTAGTATGCCAATTCCATTGCTTGTCATCAATTTTAATTGGTGAAGGATACGCATAATGTAATTCTTATTCTTGTTTCATCGAGTTTATTTAATTCCTGTTTTCCGGAGTGGCTCATTATTCTTATTCTTGGTTCCAATAGCCCATCTTTCTTTCCCGGCGTTCCAAGATCTAATTATCACGGAGATCCATCTAAGTCATTACAAGGTTTCACTTTGTGTTTTTCAACTTCTTTTTCTTTTCGTTTGATACTCCTTGTCGAAGTATTCATCGAGATTCTGTCTAAAGGAGCTCAAGCATTCTTCATCTTGCAATCCGGAGTTCAATTCTTTCTACCGTATCATTTGAGGTGGTATTATGTCATTCTTGATGATTTCCCTATGTGGTTCATGATTCACATGTTGCCAAGATTGAGATATCTTAAATCCATCGAGCTCATCATGGGAGTTATCTTGGGTTATATTTCACCTAAAGCCTTCCCTAAGAATTGTTGCTATCTATGGTGCAAATAAATGATCCAAGCTCTTCTTTATCCTCCCGGTGAAATACTTTCTCGTCTCCTTGTTCAAATAAATACAATTTTTTCCCGTGAGTGGCAGATTGTCACCTCATAATTTTGAGATGTATTTCATAAGACCATATCAAGATTATTCTTTTCGTTGTTGGTTTTCAACAACTCCATTCTAGCATTTGTTGTAACCGTGCTCTCTCAAGATCTTGTTTCCCTTCGTTCCGGAGTCATTGTGATGTTGCTCTTTTCAACCCATCATCTCGTTTGTCAAAGATCATGTTCTTTTCGTGCTTATCCATTTAACCGGAGTGTCGTGTCCTCTGCTCAAGTTCTTTTCATCTTATCTAGTCTTGTATCACTTTTCAACCAGAGTGCTGTTTGAATTTGGTCTTCCTTGATCCCCTTCCTTAACCGGCGTGTTTTCAATATATATCTTCCCTTCAACCTCAAGGTTTTTCTCAAATGTTCTTTGTCCCTCTTTGCTAACAAAGTGTTTTTGACCTTGTTCACCTTCGTTGTATTCTTTTCTCGAATTTGTGTAACCTTTTCAAGGTTCTTTGGTTTCACTCGTTTGTCAAAGAAGCAACTTAGTCTTACCTCTTCTCTTTCTCTTCCGTTGTCCCTCCGGTGCCATTCTAGATCTCGGGACGAGATCTTTTCGTAGTGGTGGAGTGTTGTAACACCCCGGATGTAACTTTCCCTATTTGTACTCCAACTCTTGCCGTTTCCGGCGTTAAGTTATATTTATTTTCTCGGGTTCGGGTCTTTGTCTCCGTGTGTTGTTGTCGTTGTCATGCATCTCATATCATGTCATCATGTGCATTGCATTTGCATACGTGTTCATCTCATGCATTCGAGCATTTTCCCCGTTGTCCGTTTTGCATTTCGGTGCATCGTTCTCCTGCGGTGGCCATTTCTAGCTTTCTTTCGTGTGTGGGGATTAAACATTTCCGGATTGGACCGAGACTTGCCAAGCGGCCTTGGTTTAATACCGGTAGACCGCCTGTCAAGTTTCGTACCATTTGGACTTCGTTTGATACTCCAACGGTTAACCGAGGGACCGAAAAGGCCTCGTGTGTGTTTCAGCCCAACACCCCTCCAATTTGGCCCAAAACCCACCAAACTCTGCTCCATGTCCTAGAGCATTCGATCACGATCGCGTGGCCGAAAAGCGCACCTCATTTGGACTCTCCTAGCTCCCTCTATGCCTATATATACACCCCCCCTTCGAAACTCCCGGATCCTCTCCCCCCTAACCCTAAAAATCCAAGATCCCCGCCGCCGCCGGACGTGTCCGACCCGCGCCGGACAACGTCTGGATCCGCCTCCGCCTGTCGCCGCCTGCCACGTGGCCTTCCGCTGCTCGCCGCCGCTCTGGCCCGGGAGGCCTGGATCGGGACCCCGCGAGCCCGAAGCCTCCGCCGCCCAGCGCCGCGCCCCCTCCACCCTCGTCCTCGCGCCCGGTGGCCGGCGCCGCCGCCCCGCCATCTCCGGCCGCCGGAGCTCCGGTCACCCGAGCCGCCGGTGTTCCCCGCCGCCTCCACGCGCCATCACCGCGCCACCGCGGCCGCCCCGCGTCTCCACCGGCCGGCGCCGCCCGGCCCCGGCCTCTCCTCTCCTTCCCCGACGAGTCCCTCCTACTTCGGCCACCACCGCGGCCATTGCCAGCCGTCGAACCTCGGGACACGTGCCTACTACAGTAACCTCTCAGATCTGAGATCTGATAAACCCTAGGGTTGACTCTTCCCCTCTCCCCCTAATTTTTTGTGCATACTTTGACCGGCCATATCTCCGCATCCGTAGCTCCAATTTGGTCATATAGTATATCAAAATGTTCATCTCAGAGAGTACATCATTTCATTCAATTGCATCATTTTCATTTGAGCTCATCTTGATGCCCGAAATGCTGTTAGAAGAGGGCTACTTGAGTTAACTGTCAGATCCGTTACTCCGTTTAGCACTTCTGTCATTTTTGCCATGATTAATGTGTGCATTATATGCCTGTGAGTTCTACATATGTTTTGTTAATGGTTTTGTCATCTATCCAGAGGTTCAACCCATGTATTTTTAGGATGTGTGTGGTGACTTGTGCAGGCTTGCAAAGTGGTGCACTTGCTAATTCTGTTTTCAGGGACTTAGTGATTTCACAAAGTTCTGGGATTGTTTAGTTCACGATGCCATATGTTCTTGTTGTTTCCTAGTGATCCGTGCCTCTTTTGAGGATGATCAGTAAGGGAGTATTGTTAATATTGTAGTGATCTATCCATCCATGTATTTGTTTGCAATTATGGAGCACCCTAGCTTGAGTCAATCGAGCTCTACTTTTGCTTCGTTGCGAATCTGGGCAGATCGTCAACTTGTTTGCGATTTTGCCGATGTTATTGTAGTTGATCCGTGCATGCTATGCCATTGTTCTTGCCATGTATAGCTTGTATTTTGTGCCTTCTTTATGGGTGTATGCTTGCCTTGCCATGACTTGCACCGTAGTGAGTGCATCGAGCTCGTAAACATGCCTTCGTGAGTTATGTTTCAGCAAGTCCTAGTTTTCACTAAGTCTGAAAACTGATTATGTTTTTGCTATGTTCAAGTGCTTGTTAGTATATTTTGTGATCCCTTTTGGCTCAAGGTCACTAAGGGACTTTTGTTGAGCTTGTTGAGTAGCTCCATGCCATGTCTTTCTTTGTCATGTTCAGGTCCTGTAGCATGTTGTTTTGTTGCTCCGAAGAGGGCTATATGATCTGAAATTCCAGACAAGTGTTAATTTCATGCTTGTTTGAACCTGTTAATGGATGATTTGGCCGTAGCTCAGTGCTAGACTTTTGTTAAGCATCTTGTGTGCATCCCTGCCATGTATTTTGTTGTCATGTTTGGTTGCTGTAGCATGTTCATTTCATTGCATTTAGATGCCTACTTGCTGTAAATCGCAGACCGGTGTCATTTTTGAATCGCTTGCCATTTCCAAACCGTAACTCCGATTCCGTCGTTCTTTATATCGTTTTCAAGCGATTTCATCTCATCTTTCCAGTGGCACACTTGGATTTCCAAGTTGAGACCAGGTTCATGCATTTCCTGTCATATCTTGCATTTTGCATCCCGCATCGCATCCCGCATAGCATATCATCATTTCATCATATTGCTTGGTCTTGCACGTGGTTGATTGTATCCTTGTTGCTTGTTTGTCTTGTTTGGGTAGAGCCGGGAGACGAGTTCGCTAACGAGGAGCCCATTGAGTTTGCTCTTGAGGATCCAGTCAACTCTGACAACAGTGCAGGCAAGATGATCATACCCTCAAAATCGCTCTTTTGCTATGCCATTGCTACGATGCCTACCACTTGCTTGCAAGCCTCCCAAATTGGCATGACAAACCTCTAACCCACCATTGTCCTAGCAAACCATTGATTGGCTATGTTACCGCTTTGCTCAGCCCCTCTTATAGCGTTGCTAGTTGCAGGTGAAGATTGGAGACCGTTCCTTGTTGGAACATCTTTTATTTACTTGTTGGGATATCATTATATTGCCATGTTATCTTAATGCATCTATATACTTGGTAAAGGGTGGAAGGCTCGGCCTCTCGCCTAGTGTTTTGTTCCACTCTTGCCGCCCTAGTTTCCGTCATATCGGTGTTATGTTCCCGGATTTTGCGTTCCTTACGCGGTTGGGTTATAATGGGAACCCCTCCATAGTTCGCCTTGATTAAAGCTTTTCCAGCAATGCCCAACATTGGTTTTACCATTCGCCACCTAGCCTCTTTTTCCCTTGGGTTACCGGAGCCCAAGGGTCATCTTATTTTAACCCCCCCGGGCCTGTGCTCCCTCTGAGTGTTGGTCCGAACTGAGCTGCCTGCGGGGCCACCTCGGGGAAACTTGAGGGTTGGTTTTACTCGTAGCTAGTCTTATCTGAGTGTGCCCTGAGAACGAGATATGTGCAGCTCCTATCGGGATTTGTCGGCACATTCGGGCGGTGTTGCTGGTCTTGTTTTAACCTGTCGAAGTGTCTTGAGTTACCGAGATACCGAGTCTGATCGGAACGTCTTGGGAGGAGGTCTATTCCTTCGTTGACCGTGAGAGCTTGTCATGGGCTAAGTTGGGACTCCCTGCAGGGATTTGAACTTTCGAAAGCCGTGCCCGTGGTTATGGGCAGATGGGAATTTGTTAATGTCCGGTTGTAGATAACTTGAACCTTAACTTAATTAAAATGAATCAACTGAGTGTGTTACCATGATGGCCTCTTCTCGGCGGAGTCCAGGAAGTGGACACGGCGTTGGAGTAATGTTTGCGCAGGTTGTTCTCTATTTTCTCGCTCGTGCTTTGCCTCCTCTTCTCGCTCTCTTTTGCGAATAAGTTAGCCACCATACTTGCTAGTCGCTTGCTGCAGCTCCACTCATATTTTACCTTGCCATACCTATAAGCTTAAATAGTCTTGATCGCGAGGGTGCGAGATTGCTGAGTCCCTATGGCTCACAGATTACTATTACACCAGATGCAGGGCCCGATGATTCCGCTCCAGGAGACGCGTATGAGCTCAAGTGGGAGTTCGACGAAGACTCTCAACGATACTATGTTTCCTTTCCCGATGATCAGTAGTGGTGCCCAGTTGGGGGTGATCGGGACCGTGTCGCATGTTGGGTTCTCTTTTATTTTGGCGCCGTAGTCGGGCCTTGAGTGTATGGATGATGTAATGTTATTAATGTACTTGATTGACATGGCGAGTGTAAGCCAACTATGTTCTCTCCCCTTTTATTATTATTACATGGGATGTTGTGAAGATTGCCTAACTTGCGACATATGCCTTCAATGCGATTATGTCTCTAAGTCGTGCCTCGACACGTGGGAGCTATAGTCGCATCGAGGGTGTTACAATCCTCCTATTATTTCTTATGATGAATCAGGTAACGAGGAGGAGCCTTCTATTCAACCAATCTCATTAATAAGGAGCTCCAAAAAGAAGATTGAACCCACACATGATGTAGTGAAGAAGAAGAAGAAAAGAAAAAGGAAGAGAGGTAAAAAGATATCTCTCCCAAATAATGCTTCTCCTATTACTATTGTGCCTCATGAAAATATAATTGTGGAAGATAATGATACTTCTTATGATCTTGAAAATCTTTTTGGCACTTTCTTGGAAGAATATGATAATTGCTATACTATTGGTGCTATCCATACTATTAATGATGAGAGTGATTATGCTTATGATATGAAAAGGTTAAAGCTTGGGGATGCTATGTTTGATGAAGATGATGTTTTTGAGAATATATTTGCTGCAATAAATGTTTGTCCCAAGCTTGGGGAAGCTATGATTAATGAAGATGATATTTTTAGTCTCCCAAGTTTTGATATGCAAGTTTATAATGATGATAGCATGCCTCCTACTTATGATGATTATTGTGATGATACTTATGCTATAAAAAGTAGTGATTATATTTATAAAACTTGTCATGATTATGATTACCCCTTCTTTGAACATTAGTCTTTTAATGTGGAAACAATTTATAGCATCCAAGTCTCTTATGATACTCCCACTATCCCGAATGAGAAGAATTTTGCTTATGTGGAGAGTAGTAAACTTTCTATGCTTGTAGATCATGAAAAGAATGCTTTAGGTGCTGGTTATATTGTTGAATTTATATTGTTGAATTCATTCATGATGCTACTGAAAATTATTATGAGGGAGGAATCATATGCTTGTAGGAATTGCAATAATATCAAGTTTCCTCTCTATGTGCTTAAAGTTTTGAAGTTATGCTTGTTTTGCCTTCCTATGCTAGTTGATTATTGTTCCCATAAGTTGTTTGCTCACAAAATCCCTATGCATAGGAAGTTGTTAGACTTAAATGTGCTAGTCATATTCTTCATGATGCTCTCTTTATGTTTCAATTCTTATCTTTTATGTGAGCATCATTGAAATCATCATGCCTAGCTAGGGGCGTTAAACGATAGCGCTTGTTGGGAGGCAACCCAATTTTATTTTGTTCCTTGCTTTTTGTTCCTGTTTAGTAATAAATAATTCATCTAGCCTCTGTTTAGATGTGGTTTTATGCTTTTAATTAGTGTTTGTGCCAAGTAGAACCTTTGGGAAGACTTGGGGAAAGTCTTGTTGATCATGCTGTCAAAAAAGAAACTTTAGCGCTCACGAGAATTGCTGCCATTTTTATTTGGAGAGTGATATTTAGTTAATTTTTTGAATATGATTAATAGATAAATTCCTCAGGTCCAGAAATTTATTTGAGAATTTTATGAGTTCCAGAAGTATACGTTTGATCCAGATTACTACAGACTGTTCTGTTTTTGACAGATTCTGTTTTTCATGTGTTGTTACTTATTTTGATGAATCTATGGCTAGTAAAATAGTTTATAAACCATAGATAAGTTGGAATACAGTAATATAACACCAATATAAATAATGAGTTCATTACAGTACCTTGAAGTGGTGATTTATTTTATACTAACGGAGCTTACGAGTTTTCTGTTAAGTTTTGTGTTGTGAAGTTTTCAAGTTTTGGGTAAAGATTCGATGGACTATGGAATAAGGAGTGGCAAGAGCCTAAGCTTGGGGATGCCCAAGGCACCCCAAGGTAATATTCAAGGACACCAAAAGCCTAAGCTTGGCCTAAGCTTGGGGATACCCCGGAAAGCATCCCATGTTTTGTCTTCGTTCATCGGTAACATTACTTGGAGCTATATTTTTATTCGCCACATGATATGTGTTTTGCTTGGAGCGTCTTGTATGATTTGAGTCTTTGCTTTTTATTTTACCACAATCATCCTTACTGTACACATCTTTTGAGAGAGACACGCATGAATTGGAATTTGTTAGAATACTTTATATGCTTCACTTATATCTTTTGAGCTATATAGTTTTTGCTCTAGTGCTTCACTTATATCATTTAGAGCACGGTGGTGGTTTCATTTTATAGAAATAATTGATCTCTCATGATTCACTTATATTATTTTGAGAGTCCTTTAGAACAGCATGGTAATTTTCTTTTAGGAATAATAAAAAACTTTCATATAAGTGCATTGAATACTAAGAGAAGTTTAATACTTGAAGATTGTTTTGAGATATGGAGATAGTGATATTAAGGTTATGTTAGTTGAGTAGTTGTGAATTTGAGAAATACTTTTGTTGAAGTTTGCAAGTCCCCTAGCATGCACGTATGGTAAACGTTGTGTAACAAATTTGAAACATGAGGTGTTATTTGATTGTCTTCCTTATGAGTGACGGTCGGGGACGAGCGATGGTCTTTTCCTACCAATCTATCCCCCTAGGAGCATGCGCGTAATACTTGGTTCTTGATGACTTGTAGATTTTTGCAATAAGTATGTGAGTTCTTTATGACTAATGTTGAGTCCATGGATTATACGCACTCTCACCCTTCCACCATTGCTAACCTCTTCGGTACCGTGCATTGCCCTTTCTCACCTTGAGAGTTGGTGCAAACTTTGCTGGTGCATCCAAACCCCGTGATATGATACGCTCTATCACACATAAACCTCCTTATATCTTCCTCAAAACAGCCACCATACCTACCTATTATGACATTTCCATAGCCATTCCGAGATATATTGCCATGCAACTTTCCACTGTTCCGTTTATTATGACATGCATCATCATTGTCATATTTCCTTGCATGATCATGTAGTGGACATCGTATTTGTGGCAAAGCCACTGTTCATAATTCTTTCATACATGTTACTCATGAGTCATTGCACATCCTGGTACACCACCGGAGGCATTCATATAGAGTCATATCTTGTTCTAGTATCGAGTTGTAATCATTGAGTTGTAAATAAATAGAAGTGTGATGATCATCATTGATAGAGCATTGTCCCAAAAGAAAAAAAAGAGAAAGGCCAAAAAAAGAAGGCCCAAAAAAAGGGGCAATGCTACTATCCTTTTTTCCACACTTGTGCTTCAAAGTAGCACCATGATCTTTATGATAGAGAGTCTCTTGTTTTCTCATTTTCATATACTAGTGGGAATTTTTCATTATAGAACTTGGCTTGTATATTCCAACAATGGGCCTCCTCAAGTTCCCTAGGTCTTCGTGAGCAAGCAAGTTGGATGCACACTCACTTAGTTTCTTTTGTTGAGCTTTCATACATTTATATCTCTAGTGCATCCGTTGCATGACAATCCTACTCCTTGTATTGACATCAATTGATGGGCATCTCCCTAGCCCATTGATTAGTCGTGTCAATGTGATACTTTCTCCTTTTTTGTCTTCTCCACATAACCCCTTCATATATTCTATTCCACTATAGTGTTATATCCATGGCTCACGCTCATGTATTGCGTGAAAGTTGAAAAAGTTTGAGATTACTAAAGTATGAAACAATTGCTTGGCTTGTCATCGGGGTTGTGCATGATGAGAGCAATCTTGTGTGACGAAAATGGAGCATGACCAAACTATATGATTTTGTAGGGATGAACTTTCTTTGGCCATGTTATTTTGAGAAGACATGATTGCTTAGTTAGTATGCTTGAAGTATTATTATTTTTATGTCAATATTAAGCTTTTATCTTGAATCTTTCGGATTTGAACATTCATGCCACAATAAAGAAAAATTACATTGAGAAATATGTTAGGAAGCATTCCACATCAAAAATTCTGTTTTTATCATTTACCTACTCGAGGACGAGCAGGAATTAAGCTTGGGGATGCTTGATACGTCTCCAGGGTATCTACAATTTTTTATTGTTCCATGCTATTATATATTCTGCTTTGGATGTTTAATGGGCTTATTTATACACTTTTATATTATTTTGGGACTAACCTATTAACCGGAGGCCAGCCCAAATAGCTGTTTTTTTGCCTATTTCAGTGTTTCGCAGAAAAAGAATATCAAACGGAGTACAAACAGAATGAAACCTTCGGGAGCGTGATTTTTGGAACAAACGTGATCCAGAGGACTTAGAGTGGACGTCAAGCAATCAACGAGGAGGCCACGAGGCAGGGGGCGCGCCCTCCATCCTCGTGGGCCCCTCGTGGCTCCACCGACCTACTTCTTCCTCCTATATATACCTACGTACCCAGAAAACATCGAAGGGCACCACGAAAACCTAATTCCACCGTCGCAACCTTCTGTACCCAAGAGATCCCATCTTGGGGTCTTTTCCGGAGCTCCACCAGAGGGGGCATTGATCACGGAGGGCCTCTACATCAACTCCATGGCCCCTCCGATGATGTGTGAGTAGTTTACCTCAGACCTTCGGGTCCATAGTTATTAGCTAGATGGCTTCTTCTCTCTCTTTGGATCTCAATACAAAGTTCTCCTCGATCTTCTTGGAGATCTATTCGATGTAATCTTCTTTTGCGGTGTGTTTGTCGAAATCCGATGAATTGTGGGTTTATGATCAAGATTATCTATGAACAATATTTGAATCTTCTCTGAATTCTTTTATGTATGATTGGTTATCTTTGCAAGTCTCTTCGAATTATCAGTTTGGTTTGGCCTACTAGATTGATCTTTCTTGCAATGGGAGAAGTGCTTAGCTTTGGGTTCAATCTTGCGGTGCTCGATCCCAGTGACAGAAAGGGAAACGACACGTATTGTATTGTTGCCATCGAGGATAAAAAAGGGGTTTATATCATATTGCATGAGTTTATCCCTCTACATCATGTCATCTTGCTTAAAGCGTTACTCTATTCTTATGAATTTAATACTCTAGATGCATGCTGGATAGCGGTTGATGTGTGTGTCGGATTTCGGGTTCCGGCAGACCCTTGAGGTTCGAACACTGGGGTGCGCGCGGAGATCTCTCCCCTACCGATCTACGTCCGATCCCCTCGCGTGATCTAGGCTAGAAACAACGAACAACACAAGGGACACGAGGTTTATACTAGTTCGGGCCACCGTTGTGGTGTAATACCCTACTCCAGTGTGTGGTGTGGTGGATTGCCTCAGGGGCTGATGATGAACAGTACAAGGGAAGAACAGCCTCGCGAGAGGTGTTCTTGAGCTAGTGCGATGAACTGCTAGGGTGAGTTCAGTCGCCTCTCTCTCTCTCTGCTGGGGTTCTACCAGATCTCTCCCGATCGATGGATTGATGTCTCTCCCTACTCTGTGGTGGCTAGCTCTATTTATAGGGGCCCTGTGCCTCTTCCCAAATAATGAGCGGGAAGGGCGCCAACAATTGGCCATTTTGAAGGGGAACATCTAGTACAGGTTATCCTGACCAAAGGTGGTCTTCGGCTGCCAAAAGTACCGGTGATGACGCCGTCTTGGGCTCCACTGTGACCTCCGTCCTGCCGCTCTGTTGGTCTTGGTCTCGTTGCACCGGAATGGTAACCTTTTCCCGATGCCTTGGCCTGCGCTTGCTCCCTTTGCACCAAAGGGGAAGCAAGGACACTGCACAGGCCGGCGCCCGCCTGGTCTCGATTGTCATGGCTTGCGTCACGGGCTCCTCGCGAGGGATCCCCGCCTTGATCTCTCCGCCTCCTCGCGAGCCTGCCTGACGAGGCTGCCTCTGAGGAAGCTTCCTGTCGTCCGCCCTGCGAGGCTTGGCCCCTCGCGAGGGTCTTGAGCTTGAGCTGATGAAGATGGGCCACGCTGGGCCCCCCACTTGAGCCACGCCGCAGGCCGCAGGCAGGCAAGTCTGGGGACCCCCATTTCCAGAACGCCGACAGTGTGGAGTAATAGTAGTAGATGCAGGCAGGAGTCGGTCAAGTTGTCACGGACGTGATACCTATATACATGATCATACCTAGATATTCCCATAATTATTCGCTTTTCTATCAATTGCTCGACAATAATTTGTTCACCCACCGTAATACTTATGCTATCTTGAGAGAAGCCACTAGTGAAACCTATGGCCCCCGGGTCTATTCTCCATCATACAAGTTTCCAATCTATTTTATTTTGCAATCTTTACTTTCAATCTATATCATAAAAATACCAAAAATATTTATCTTATTATTATCTCTATCAGATCTCACTCTTGCAAGTCGCCGAGAAGGGATTGACAACCCCTTTATCGCGTTGGTTGCGAGATTCTTATTTGTTTGTGTAGGTACGAGGTGACTTGCGCATGGTCACCTACTGTATTGTTACCTTGGTTCTCAAAAACTGAGGGAAATACTTACGCTGCTTTGCTGCATCACCCTTTTCTCTTCAAGGGAAAACCAACGCAGTGCTCAAGAGGTAGCAAAAGCCAAGCTTTTGCATCATTTGCTTAAGGTAATTCCAATCAACTCTATCATAAGCTTTGGATAAGTCTAGCTTATAGGCACAAAAACTCCTTGTAGGATCCTTTTCCTGCTTGATATGGTAAATACACTCAAAAGCAATCAAAGAGTTATCATTCGCCCAGGAATAAAAGCACTTTGCGTTGGAGAAATAATCCCATCCAACACCGGCCTCAAACGGTTAACAAGGCGCTTAGAAACCACCTTGTAGATTATATTGCAGAGGCTAATTGGGGGGAAATCTGTAATCTTAACAGGGTTCTGGATTTTCGGGATCAGAACTATATTAGTGTTGTTGACCTCTGCCGGCATTACCCCTATCCGAAAAAACTCCTAGACCGCCGCCACAATACACTCCTTAACAGTACCCCAATTCCTCTGAAAAAACCGAGCGGGAAACCCGTCCGGGCCCGGTGCCTTAAGAGGCCCGATCTGAAACAAAGCATGCGAAATCTCCTTCTCAGTAAAATCAGTGCACAAATCTCCTTCTAAAAACTAGTCAATGTGTACGTGCAATGCACGTTAATTTAGAAGTATATTAAATGTATGCGGATATTAAGTCGGATATTATTTGCGTGTTATTATGTGATTAGCACTATATTTGGCATGAAATTAACTGCACGCTAAACGTGTTGAGCGCTCGACATTGAAGCAGTCTAGGTCGTTGGATTGACATGATTTAATGACCGAGATTATTTGGATTTGCCTTTTTAGGTCTTCTTATATTGGTATAGATAGATATAGATATAGATATAGATGATCCTACTGTTTCATAAGGGCAACTCCACCAAATGGCCTACACAATATCTGGATTGAACAGTTTGAATATATTTTTGTCATATAGCACCGGCCATTAAAAATGCCCGGACCGGTGTGGCCGTCCAAAATTCCACAAACCGAAACTAAACATAGGGATCTTTGCAGCTGCCCAGTCCTCTGCTGCATATGCCTTCAACAACATGGGCCCATGTCAAGAACCCATCTCCCACCTCTCGCGACACGTCCGCTTGCAAGCCGCATCACATTCATGTCGGTTTAGAACGAACTTGACTGAACAAGACAATGGGACAACTTTCTACCGTACTGAAGCCGGCTGGCATTCACACCGGTGAGGCAAATGAGAAGCCAACTCCGGGCTCCCGCATTCAAGTCGCCGCTCCGCCTCTCCCGCCACGTCCGCTTGCTCTCCCCGCCGCATTCATGCCTTTTCAGAGAGAACATTATCGTGCGGGACGACGGGATGGCTTCCTACCGCATTCAAGACGGTTGACCGACCGATGCGGCAAACGAGAAGCCAACTTCGAGCACCCGCATTCAAGCCACGGCGCCGACTGCCCGGGCACCCGCTATTTAAAGCAAGCCCGCGATGCCACAAAACCCTACCCCTCCGAGCCTCATCTCCCTTCATTCGAGACGTCGGCGCACCACCCCTTCCTCCTTCATCCATCATTGTCGCAATGGTCGGGACCCATCCTGGGTGGTGAAAGAAATTGTCGTCATGACGCCACCACGAAATTGTGGTCGAGGTGCACGCGTGGGAATCCCCACGCACGACCTGCATTTCGGAGGGACAGCCTCAGACCTCTCATAAGCCGAGCTCCGATGAGGAGGACGAGACGACGAAGGAAGCAGAGAAGGAGGAGCAGGCGCCCACATCGGTGCATGAGCCACCGGTTGACAGGTTCACCCTGGTGCAAGCGAAATAACACTACAACTGGGTGATGGAGAATGTGGAGCAAGATAAACATGCATTGTCGGCGTCCATGTTGCGGCTACTGCATGAGGAGCAGTGATACAACCTGCAACTCCTCGAGGGGCACTTGCTGGCGGAGTACTAGATCGCAGGGGAGCAGGCGTCCGGCCAGGCCGTCGGACCATGGTCACGATGGATCCGAGCATCATGGACAAGCAACGGACGATGTTCAATACTGTGTGCAGCGCCTGCACCATCCGATGTGAGAGGTGGTTGTTCCGCGTGAACAAGACGGAGCGAAACCGCCTCTTCGAGGCGTAGAACGTGAAGGCCAACGACGCACCGGACCAGTGTCTGCTTTTTATTTGGTGACTCTGGTTGGATGTCCTCCGCCTCTATCCTGTCCACGGGAAGTCCGGGCGTGACAATGAACATTTAGTGATATCTGTTTTGATGATCAGCGTTGTAATTGCCCTAAGTTCTCGAAAATTCATATGGGCACGCAGGTGCGGGAGCAAACGAACATTTAGTGATATCTGTTTTGATGATCGGCGTTGCAGTTGCCCCAAGTTCTCGAAAATTCATATGGGCACGCAGGTGTGGGAGCACACAGTAGTTGGATCTCATACAAGGACACAGTAAGTTCCAAGTTTTAATCTTTCGTAAGTTTCAAGTTTTAATCTTTGTTTGAAGTTTTAATCTTTCGTAAGTTTCAAGTTTTAATCTTTGAAACTTGCGATTTTCTCAGTCGCTTGCTCATCCAGTTTCAGAGTTGAAACTTTAAGCGTTTATTTTACTGAAGTTGTGATTTTGTGGGCCATCATAACGTCGTTGTCGTCGCGGTCAAAAACTAATTAGATTTACCAAGCCAGTTGCCGAAATGTGTTTGCTCAAAAAATGGCCAGGTTAGACAAACACTAAAACAGGCAAGAGACAATTTAAAAGGCTAGTTTAATATATTACGTTTGCAGTGCAGCACGACAGTGCAACGATGCAAAAGTTCCCCTCATCAGCAAGCTTTACAGTTCAAAGTAATGTAGGTGCCGCTGAATTGCTGCCGGAGAGTCCAGAAGAACACTGAAACTAAGAGGACAGCTAAAATACGATGGGCAAAAGGGCTGCTTGCGTTAATCTATTTTAAGGTTCCAGGTAGTTAGGTAGTACTAAACGATCACATAACACACCGATCATGACAATGTTCTGCCATACGATCAGCTGCGGTTTCGTTCTTCGACAAAATCAGACTCTCCAGTCTTCAGTTCTTCACCATAGGTTTGCTACTTCTACTGCCCCTGTTTCCAAAATGGAGTTGATACGACAGACCTAGTCAGAAAACAGGATAAGATGTCAGCTAAGGCAATTATGACTGTACTGTTATACAGGTTACCATCAGATGTATTGGTTTAATTTTAATAATTTTTCATGCAACATCAGCTAGGTTTATGTTTTTCCTTCAGATCTCAAAATGTATAAGGTCCAGAATTTCTAGGATCTCACATTAAAGCGATTCAAAGAACAGTAAATCACCTCCATGTTCTTCCACCAACCTGCCTTGCGCCTGCAAAGTCAGTTCCTGCATACATCCAGACAAGTCTTCAAAATATATTTAATGGGCACTATATATAATCTAATTTTATCAAATCAAATTTTATGTTTTATGAGCGTGGGCTCATTCATATTAACTTATTCAAGTGTTTGTATCAAAAGGTCTCAAACATTCATGGTACTGCACGAAGTAATTTAGGTGCATGTACAAATATTCATTGAAGAATGTGATTATGTGTACTGTAAAAGGAAACAGGAGGTACCAAATTACGTAGCAAAGACATGTTCTTATCTTCATCTTTTGTACAGAGCACATATGGTTCTTTTTTTTTCACAATTTGTTACATGTACCTAAATTTAACATTTTTATAACATTGTGATTTTCAGCAAAATTTCTGGAAGCACAAAAGTCTACAAACTCATGGAGGGGTAAATGTGGACATAGGTTCATATAAGATTTTCACTTAATACAAATCGGCTACTATAAATCATGCGAGATCTATTTAGTATGTATTAGAAGGCCAAAAATGTTTGGCTTTCTCAGCTCCTAAGAGATACTCCTACTAGTTTGCATTGCCATTTCTCACAAGCATCAAAAACTATGAATACCATTATGGCGTTCCAATCAGTACTGATGTTTCTGTTTTAAATTATACACAAAAAAGATTCTAGCCAAATATCAAAGGGCAATCTTTAAGAAGCAGAAGATTCTTACTTGAAAACACATGTTAAGCTCGTACTGTCATACCTGCGAGTTCTCAGACGCCTCACTTGGCTGCACATGTACTCAACACTTTCACTGCGAGTGGCTGTCCTGTCCGCCTTTTGATGCCAAATCACGGGTATGATGGTTCTGTCCGTCAGCCTGCCACATTTTTCCATTTCCACCAAACAATTCGCCACAGCCTTGTACACGTCTTCACCCCATTCAGCACGTAGCTTTAGCAGATCGGCATCATGGACATCAATCTCCTAATCACACAAATAATAGTAAAATCTCATAAATTATCATCTCCACCAAATGATAAGGAACGCAGGCTATGGTCTGTAAAAGAACTTTGAGGTTCAGACAAGACGGTGCAGTAGTACCTTAGAGATACCTTCCTCAGGGTTACCTTTCTCCATGACAGTTTTGGAGGGATTCCACTCTGGGTTCAGCAGCTGCTTCTGCCAAAAGTTGTAAAACTCAGAAGCTTTCTTCGAAGCTTCTTCTGGAGGCAGCTTCTTAAGGCATGCCTGTTGGAACGGCTTGTAGCTCAATTCGCCTATATTCTTTATTGCAATATTCCGTGTTGAAGTAGCACTAATATCCATGAATCCCTGGAGCACAAGAAATTTTCAATATTCCACCTCGTGTCCATTTTTCAACAGAACAGTTAAAATGGTGTGACCAAACAAGCCATGGTTGGCCATAGAGCTACGAGCAAACATTCCACACTTTCCAAAGAATGGCTGAGTAACTTCAACAAGGATTTTCATTTTTTTTTAAGTAGGTATCACCTGAAACGTCTTATATTATTTTCTTTCTTTTACTAGGTCTTTATTCATTTATTAAGCTCTCTGGGTTAACTCTGCTTATCGTCTTGTACACTTCACTGCTTCTAGTTATTATTAATAAAAACTGCAGTGGGGCTTTTCCCCACTGTTTGCCATATAAAAAAAGTTCAAAAAGTAATGATCAGAATGCATGCAGAATCTAATGTCAGCAGAGGGTGACCGAACCTTGATCAGCTTAGAGTGGATATCAGAAAGTTCCTTTTTAGCATTCTCAAGCTCAGTGCTTAAACCTTGATCATCTTGATCAGGATTGTCCATAACACCATGCTCATCAGCAACTTCACCGTTGCCATCAGATTCTCGTGTCCGTTTATTCTGTGCATAAAGATTCATCAGGGCATTACATGGCGCTGACAAACACACGTACACAATAAAGTGGAAAATTTTGTACTTTGTTAAATTACCAAGATCAATGACTCCAAATAAGAATAAGACAATGATCACTATACTAGTTTACCAGTCAATGACCCAATGAAATGTAACTACTCGACAGCACTACTGCAAATAAAGATCCACATAGATCAACTGCAGCTAATAAACTGAAGATCTGATAAAAAAATCCATAAACAAAAGAACGATCAAGATGCTATACTGTAATCTGCAATCTGAACAGAGGTAGTGTCCCTCTAATTCATTCAACACAGCAAGGATTAGCAATCAAAATGCAATTTCCAATTGCTCCAAGGAAAAATACTCACTCTTCCAGACTGGCTACTCTGAAGACCACTTCCCTGCAGTGCTAGTAGTACATGGCTTGACTCCCTTGCTTCCAGCTCTTCCTTTAGAGATTCAATCTCTGCTGCCTGTTCTTCATTCCTTGTTTTCAGTTCAGCAATCAGTTTGTCCTTTTCAGTGATCAGTTTGTCCTTTTCAGTGACAGCTGTTCACAGTACCAAAAAGAATAGAACAAAGCTCAGTTTAGTTTTTTAGGATTATCTTTTGGTTTGGCTGACAATAAAAGTTCAAGTGTGAAGTGTCGGTATTATTTTTGTATAGCTTAAGGTAGTAAACTACTCGCCCTGTCGTAATTAGATGACATCCTAGAATGTGTACAGTCAAAACATTTCTAACTGTGACTCACCATGTGAAAACTTATTTAGTATCGTTATTTTGAAACTAATACTATTAGACCAGTAAGAGAAAATGCATTTATTATATCACAAATTTTCAATTTTCTATTAACAAATTCATGTGACAACCATAGAAAAATTGCATAGCAGAGACCATGTCCATGCACAAAACATATCTTTTAACAAACAGATGGGAGTACTGTGTTTCTGATGATCCTATTATGTCATGGCAACAGAATTCATCTCTTGCGATACGATCTTCTTATGTAGAAATTACGAGCACTTCAAAGTTATCACCTAGACGGTTATTATTACATACTAAAGGATATGAAAATTCCTACTAAAACACAAGAGTTTTTACCATTCTGTTGTAGCTCAAGATTTGCTTTTTCCTCCATGACACAGTGAAGCGCATTGTTGATGCCGGCGTAGTCCGTATAGGCACTCTTGTGGAACTCCAGCCTGGAGTGAACATCAGAAGCCAACACATCAAGGCTTGCGTGCAAACAACGTGCGCCTCCTGTCTCAGCCATATAGCCTGCAACTGGACCTATAAAATATCAGAATATAGATCCATTTGGGTTTAATTTATCAACCAATTATTGTGGAAACCAGTAACCGATATATCCGTGGTCAGGGGTTAGAAGCAGTACACAATCTTTACTGTCCTCAGAATTTAAGTATCATTATTCCGCTAAATTTAATGAGATGGCACTTTCTTTTCCTTTTTGTACTTTTATTCTTCATCCACGCAAACTTTCTTTGGTACAAGTTCATGAGGTGCCAAAATAACAACTGCCAGTTGCCAATAAATTACCTAAAGAGCAAAATAAAGGTAATTGAAGTATTAACCAAGGTGTCATTTCTTGTTCATAAATCTTAGTTTTACTAACCCATTTGTCTGCATATTCCAAATATAAAAGGAAAATTAAATAGTATTAGCTGGAATCTAAACCATGCATGAAGTCAACATACTTGTAAATCGATAAATGTGCGCCCAAATAAATGTTCTGAGAATTAAAAAATTCATAATAATAAATGCAAATCTAAATCTTGATACAGAGAACTCCTGATTTCCCTGAATTATTTTGCTAAATAGAAATAGTTTCAACCACATATGAAAGAATTTTAAAAAAATTATATGTGTGGGCATGAAAGATCAAATTAGTGACAAATGTCAACCATAAGACATGATCAAATTTAAAGTCCCTACTAGGATCAACTTCGAAATTACATTACATTAAATTAAGAACAGCAATGAAAATCGGAACCTAGGAAAATAAAACTCGAATCTGTATTTGTGTTGTATGAAGTGCTAACTGGAGACACCAGACATGGAAATAAAAATTAATCTGAAAACTCTGTCATTACCGGTTAATCAGAGTAAAAGGAAAACATCATGTCGATTTCTGAATAAGTCAGAGCATACAATTGGATTGCACATCACACGGTGAGGCATACTCATGTAATGATTTTAAAAGAGTTGTCACAGAGAAAATGCAATTGGGCGCCCTAAAATGGCAGGTAAATGATCAGTTAGACAAATCGATATGCACGTATACTTTTTTTGTGTGGGAAAGTTGGGGAGTTTATTGATTAATGAATAGGTTTACAATCGAAAGCCAAAATGCTTAAAAGATTCTTGGGAGCATCTTGTAACCACAAATCAGTTCGACATGCACGCATACTTGACAAGAAAAAATGGCACGTGTACCAAGTGCTCTAGTTATATGTGAAGTTTCCGTGTCGAATCTGTTTTATTGTAGATTTACAGTGTTGTCCAAGAGCCCTTATTTTAGCTGAGTAGCACGTTTTTATGTTTTCCGAAAATGTTTACGTTTGATGTAGTACCAAATACTAAGAGGGGAATAGGGATAGCACAATTTGTGCTTCTTTATTCTACCTCTTCTAGAAACAGCAACGGTTACAGCTTACAACATCAAGATCTATCATGATAAACACTGACGAACTCCCCCATCCCAGAAATATGGTGTTTCTCTGATGACAAAAAAAATAATACGAACAAGTTGCAGGGAAAACGTCACCTCAGCAGGAGTGGATGCAACAGCGCCCCCCTAACAGATCTGCAAAGCGGAAAATCAAGCAGGTCAATAAAGGACAGAAAGGGGAGTAGGCGAGTATTGCAGCATACTACTACAAAACTGGAATGTAGCTTCAGGAAGAAATGCAGGCAGAAATCTGCGGTGACCAAGAACGAATGGGATGGAACCACGAAGAACAGAGCAAAACAAGATCAAGGAGGTCCAAAAATACGGAACAATATCAGGAAAAAAAATGTCTGCTACCGAAAACATCAGTCGAATCTGCAACCAACCGGGTGGATTCTAGTACCTCTGCCGATTGCTCACGGCAAAGACTAGAGAGCTTTGGAGTTTCTTGTTTTCTTCGTTTTCCTGGATGGGTTGGTGAATGCGGGGTGAGGGGGGCGGCCGGGCCGGGGGGTTAATGGCAAAGCAGCGTCTGGGGAAGCTGCGATGACGACGGGACGGCAGGGCAGGAGGAAGCAACGAGGGGAGAGAGAGATACTGCTCCAGTAGGCAAATTTGACAAATTTGACAAATTTGACCTGTGAACGAAATCAAATCATAGAATAAACTGCTCGTGAAACTATTTCATGCGGCTGACCTTTTTGTGTGACGCCCGACACGAAGGCGTCACACTACATTGTGCAACGTCTCACAGATAGGCGCTACACGCCTGGCCAATGTTGCACCCCAAACTGCCTAAAAATTGCTAAGTCATTGTGCAGAGCCTACGAGCTAGGTGCTGCACTGTATAGTGTGGCGCCTAGCTCTCAGGCGCTGCACACTGACTTAGTAACTTTCGGATCACATGGGTGTGACGCTGGCCAGGCGTGTAGCGCCTATCTACGAGGCGTTGCACAGTGTAGTGTGACGCCTTCGTGTCGGGCGTCACACAAAAAGGTCAGCCGCATGAAATAGTTTCACGGACAGTTCATTCTGTGATTTAATTTTGTCCATAGGTCAAATTTGTCAATTTTGCCGCTCCAGTACGAGTAGTGGGCAGAGAGGGCGGTGTGTGCAGCTTGACGGGACGTTCCGAGAGACGGGGTACTAGTAGTTCTTTTCGTTTTTGATTTGAACCGAAGAGCACGCGGCGAGAAGGAGAGAGAGGGAACGGCGCGCACGGCGCGCAAATATCTCACGCGGCCGCGGTGAGAGCAACTCCAACCCGCCGACCCATTTCGCCCGCCCGTATTTATTTGGATAGTCGTGAACAGAAAAATTAACCCAACACACCAACTCAAACAAACGCGCGTTCGTTTTTCGTCCGTCGGACGACGACCTATTACTGGTCAAATTTAGGCCTCATTTGCATCCGCATGAACACAAAACAGACGCGCACGATACCTGCCTACTGCCCCCCTGCCCGCCAATCAATGGCACATAGAACATTCTTTTCCACCCCTATTGTCAGTAAGCCCTCGCCCGGCCCACCTCGCCGCTGTCACCGCCTAATTCCAGTGCCCCTGCCAGCAGTCTGCGCCCATACACCTCCCCCGCACGCTGCCACCTTTCACGTCGCCACCACCACCACCTCGCCCTCGGGCCACCGCAGCTTCCCCCCACCCCCTGACATCGCCTTGAGCACAAAGTCGTCCCTCGCGCCCTCGGTCAGCTCCTTCGTCTGACACGGCCACGCTCGTCGGACGCCGCTAGGCCAACTACCTGGTCCAGGGAAGGCGCGCATCTCTTCGCCGGCCAGCTTCTTCGACGATGCCGGAAGTTGTTCGACAGTTTGCCCCCAAGGTACAAATGAACTCCGTCGACGAGTTTTTTTTCCATAATTTCCTCTGCAACTCCGATGATTCCTCATAGGACGATGAGGAGATTGTGGTTGTCGTGTTGGTCGTCTATGACCACCTTAGTAGGCAACGACCGTTGTTCTGGGGCTCGATCCCGGGGCACACTCCAGTGTTGAATCGCAACCGAGAGAGCGATCATTTCGTTCTTTGGAATGACTACTTTGAGACACCGACCCACTCTTCAAACATCACCAATTTCGGCGCCATTCCCGCATGGCTAGCCATGTTTTCAATCGTATTCAGGAGGGTGTGGTCGGATACGATAAGTATCTCGAGTGCAAGGAGGATGCCCTTGAAAAGATTGGCTTTTCCTCTTATCATAAATGCACCACAGCTATCCGGATGCTTGCATACAGAGTGTCTGGTGATCTCATTGATCAGTACGTCCGTATGAGCGAGTCTACGTGCCTAGACTCCATGTACAAGTTCTGCAAGGTTGTGATTGTAGTGTTGGCCCTGAGTACTTGAGAGAGCCAAATGACGAAGATACAACTGGTGATGAATGCTAGCAGAGGCTTCCCGGGGATGCTTGGCGGCATGGACTGCATGCACTGGGAGTGGAAGAATTGGCCTTTTGCTTGGCAAGGGTAGCATAGGGGCCATCTTCTTGGCAAGGGTAGTATAGGGGCCATGCCAAGTGAAAGATCATGGATGTCGCCTAAAGGGGGGGGGGTGAATAGGCGCTTTAAAATAATTACGGTTTAGGCTTGAACAAATGCGGAATAAAACTAGCATTTAATTTGTCAAGAACAAAACCTAAAACAACTAGGCTCACCTATGTGCACCAACAACTTATGCTAAGCAAGATAAACAACTATGTGATAGCAATATATGTAACATGAAACACTATGGCTATCACAAAGTAAACTGCATAAGTAAAGGGCTTGGGTAAGGGATAACCGAGGCACGCGGAGACGACGGTATATCCCGAAGTTCACACCCTTGCGGATGCTAATCTCCGTTTGGAGCGGTGTAGAGGCACAATGCTCCCCAAGAAGCCACTAGGGCCACTGTAATCTCCTCACGCCCTCGCATAATGCAAGATGCCTATATTCCACTAAGGGACCCTTGAGGGCGGTCACCGAACCTGTACAAATGGCAACCCTTGGGGGTGGCCACCGAACCCGTAAACTTTGGCAACCCTTGGGGGTGGTCACAGGTACCCGTCAAATTGCTCGGGGCGATTTCCACGACCTAATTGGGGACCCCGACGCTTGCCCGGAGTTTTACACCATAATGATTGAGCTCTGACAACACCAACCGTCTAGGGAACCAAGGCACCCAAGAGGGAAGCTCTAGGGTGCCCAAACACCCAAGAGTAACAAGCTTCTCAACTTCACTTCCACGTACCACCGTGGAGAACTCAAACCGATGCACCAAATGCAATGGCTTCGATTGGTGATGATGATTGCTTCGATTTCCCCCTCCCTCCGCTAGAGAGCAAAAGTGCTCCGGCCAGGTTCCGCCTTGAGACGGTGGCACTTCATCCCGAGACCTTCCTTCTGATTTTTTCTAGGTCAAATGGCATCATATAGTAGAAGATGGGCTTCGGAGGCCTGACAGGGGCCCCACAAGCTCGGCGGGGCAGGCTTATGGCTACCTGGTCGCCCCCCTTCTGTTAATTCTTTCGCCAATATTTTTATATATTCCAAAATAAATCTCCATCAATTTTTAGGTCATTTCGAGTTGTGTAGAAAAGGTGTCTTCGATATAGCCCTTTCCGGTCCAGAATTCCAGCTGGCTGCAATCTCCCTCTTTATGCGAAACTTGCAAACTAATAGAGAAAAGACATAAAATTGTATTATAAATTGAAATAACAGTCCATAATGCAATAAATATCGATATGAGATCATGATGCAAAATGGACGTATCACAACTGCCCGCCGGTGAATGTTAACATCAACAGCCGCAACTACGACAAATGATGCTACCTAGTTGACGATATCTATCCTCAGTGGATCAATATTGTGAAGACAATCCCCAACCCCATCGGAGAGCAGAGGAGGAGATTTTCCCAAGAGCAAGAGAGTGCTAGGAAGGATGTCGAGCGTGCCTTTGGTGTTCTGCAATCTCGATGGGGCATTGTTCGGTATCCTTCTAGAACTTGGAGCACCAAAAAGTTGTGGGAGGTGATGGCTGCTTGTGTGATCATGCAAAATATGATCGTAGATGATGAGCGCCCAAAACGTATCCATGATCAAGTGTTTCAGTTCCAGGGTGACAATGTTGTGCCTGGGCATGGAGGAGGGGCAACGTTTGCACAATTCACCCAATTTCATCATCAAACAAGTGGTTGGGAAAGTTACATTCAGCTGCAATATGATTTGGTTGAGCATATGTGGACTCCTGTTGGCAACCAATATACATATCTTTTCTTAAATTTATTTGAGATAATTTAATTTTTATTCAGCTTGTAAACTATGATATATTTATTTGGGTTGTGGAACTATGTTATATTTGTTTGCTTGTGAAACTATGTAAATTTTGTGTATTTTGTTTGAAAAATGACGGCAGGTCGGCCACACGAGCGAATATGAGTTAGCGCGTTGGACGCATTGCCGACCCAAGTCAAAAACAGGGTAAACGACGAGCAGACGGCAGACCCAAGCGGACAAAAAGCGGAAAAAGCACGCATCCGTATGGATCAGCGTGTTGGAGTTTCTCTTAAGGCCGTCTCCAATGCGGACCCTCGAATCACCCGCATATGTTCGGATCACGGATCATAGCGTCACCGCCCTCGCCGGGACAATCAGCAACCACGACGGCGGGCTCCTCGACGATGAGGAGGACCAGGAGCCACAGTGGTGGCCCCAATTCCTATTGGAGACGGCTCTGACGAATGAAGATCATGACGGAGCGCTTTCGTCAGATGGGCATGGCGCCACCATCTCGGCGCGCATGAAGGAGGAGCCACCGTCCCCGAGGCACGTCCGCGTGAAGTGGGAGCCGACATCCCCACTCCGATAGGTGAAAGATGAACCCGCGTTCCCATTGTGCAACCGCGGCCTCCACATCGACGGGCGCGTGAAGGAGCCAGCATTCCTCAATGCCTTTGTTGCATCAAGGACGAGCCAGCGTCGCCCCCGCCGCACATCCGCTACACATGGATTGACGGGTCCTCGTCGGCACCACGTCGCGAGCTTCGCCCGATAAAGGAGGAGTTGCCACCCGCGATCGCAAAGGCGCGTGGCCGCGTCCTCCACTACCTCAGAGGAGGCGATTATGGCGGTGCCTCTGTCTCTCGGGCCATGCTATCCGAGGCGGAGTGCGCGACGAGGCAGTAGGTGAGGTACAACCGGCACGATGCCGGTCACCGTTCCACGTTTTCCAAGATGGATTTGGTGATCTTGATCTCTCTACCACCACGGAGACGGTCGCTAGGCGCCGCCGACGCCTTGACGGCTGATATGTCTCCAACGTATCTATATTTTTTCATTGTTTCATGCTATTATATTATCAATCTTAGATACTTTATATGTAATTTTATATCATTTTTAGGACTAACCTATTAACTCAGTGCCTAGTGCCAGTTGTTGTTTTCTACTTGTTTTTGGTTTTACAAAAAAATTGTACCAAACAGAGTCCAAACGTTACAAACTTTTTGACGTTTTTTTGGACATAAGAGACCCTAGAAGCTTTGGGAGGAGACCAGACGATAAGCGAGGAGATAGCAAGGCAAGAGGGCGCGCTCTGGGCGGGTAGGTGCACCCTAATGCCTTGTGGGGCCCACGTGGCTCCGTCTGACCTAATTCCACTTCTATAAATTCTCAAATATCCCCAAACCAATAGAGAGACACTTGAAACATTTTTCTATTGCCGCAAGCTTCTATTCTTCCGTGATCCCATTTGGAGCCTTTTTTCGATACTCTACGAAGGGGGAATCGATCACGGAGGGCTTCTACATCATCCTTGCTACACCATCAATGATGTGTGAGTAGTTTACCACAGACCTACGAGTTCATAATGATTAGCTAATTGGTTTCTTCTATCTTTTTGATCTTCAATACAATGTTCCCTTCGGAGATCGATTCGATGTAATCTTTTTTTGCTGTGTGTTTGTTGGGATCCAATGAATTGTGGGTTTATGATCAGATTATTCATTGAAAATAATTGAGTCTTTTCTAAACTTTATTATGCATGATTATTATAGCTTTGTATTTCTCTCTGATCTATCTGTTTGGTTTGTCAAACTATATTGATTTATCTTTAGTGGAGAGGTGCTTTGTAGTGGGTTCAATCTTTTGGTGTCCTCACCTCATCATAGAAAGGGTAGCGAGGCACGTATTATATTGTTGCTACTAAGGAGAAAACAACGGGGTTTAATCATATTGCTTGGCTTTATTATGTCTACATTATGTCATCATACTTCATGCATTACTCTGTTCGTTATGAACTTAATACGTAGAGAGGCAAGCATAGAAGCGATCTTGAAGTGGAGTAATAGTAGTAGATGTAGGCACGAATCGGTGTACTTGTCACAGACGAAATGCCTATATACATGATCATTGCCATGAATAACGTCATAACTATGCGCTTTTCTATCAATTACCCAACAGTAATCGTCATAAAAGTGTCACATGATGCAGATCAAGCCATTTGATGGGATTATGTTAGTGGTCCTAGGCGATCTTGCTTCGGTGGCCACCCCGGCCCCGGCGGCCACCTCCCATACCGGCGACCACGACGGCCACTCACTTGCCAGTGCTCACCCCAACCCTAGCAGCCACTTTATCACGTTGGTTCCTCATCAACCATGGCATTGTTCTCCCTCAACTTTGATCATGGCAAAGACTTTCAAGCAGATGTTAAGCGCATGTTTGGCCATCCGGTGGTCTTCTCCCCCGGCTTTCATCAAAGGGAGTTCACCCTGGTGGTGTCTTTCAGTCGTGCAACCTTCAAGCTCAATCCTCATACGGTTAGTGTTGCACTTCATGCTGCTTTTGGTGGTTATGCCCAAGGTTTTAGGGTGCGTCTCTTAGATCGTTCAAGTTCTCTGTTGCTTCCAAATCAGTAGGCTTTGAAATTTACAACATAGGTAGAGTTACGAAGAAAGATTTCGATATGATTTTTTGACTTTGGGGTCACAGTGGCCCAAATTGGCGTAGAGAAGAGCTTGCTTTTTACAAAGGGGAAGATGTTAAATGGACTTTAGTGGCGAGGCCGAAGTTTTGAAAGAATCAATGGTTTCGCAATCCATTTCCGCTTAGGTCAAGTTTCCTCAACATTATGGGTGAGGTGGAAGACCAGCAGCATCAAGCTCGGTGACAATCAGGTAACAAACAGCTCGCAGTCATGTCTCTAAGCAGGGATCACCTTCTAGTATTATGAATATGGTACCTACCCCTATTTAATGCTGTCTACAGAGAGATCGGAGAAAGCTAGCACTAGAGCTGGTAGAAGAAAAGACTGGACTGCCGGGACTTGATTTCTCTCTCCATGTTTATCTATGTCCTCAGTGTTTCAGCATTTAAGTCTGCCATATCAATGTCCACGTAACCAGGGCACGACAACTATTCCTAATCTCATTAATGAGGGCATGCCACATGAGCGACGTACTCCCTCCGTCCTTGAAAGAGTGTGCTTCCAAATTTATTGGAAAGGCAAACTTTTTACGTTTGACCATATTTATACAATAATATACCAACATTTACGCCATCAAATTAGTAGCATTAGATTCATGATAAAATATATTTTCGTCATATACCTATTTGGTTTCACAAGCATTGACACATTTTTGCACAAGCTCGGACAAACTTTGAGATAGTTTGAACCTCCAACAAAGTTGAAAGTACACTCTTTCAAAGACGGAGGGAGTAGTTTGCTATGCATGTGGTGGCTCGGCACACCTATTTGTTGCCTTACGCGAGAGCGGGGCAAGCCTCGCGCCGGGGGCAGCCCCAGATGGGCCGGGCCAGCCATGCGGGAGACCAGGTCCTGATTTTTTGTTTTTTTCTCTTTTCTATTCTCATATTTTGCTTTGTTTTTGTACTTTTATTTATACTTTAAAATATTCTACATATATATATATATTACAAAAAACATCTTCAAAACACATTTGAAAAATGTTGAATAAGTATCTGAAAATATTGAATAAGTATTAAAAAAATGTTGAACGAGTATTTGAAAAATGCTGAACGAGTAATTGAAAATGTTGAACAAGTATTTGAAAATGTTGAAGAAGTATTAAAAATGTTGAACAAGTATTTAAAAAATGTTGAACGAGTATTTGAAAATGTTGAAGAGTATTTGAAAAATGTTGAATACGTATTAAAAAATGTTGAACGACTATTTGATTTTTTTGAACAAAACATATTTGAAAATGTTGAATAACTATTCAAAATGTTGAAGAAGTATTTGAAGAATGTTGAAGGAGTATTTGAAAATTGTTGAACAAGTATTTGATTTTCTTAATAAGTATTAAAACTGTTGAACGACTATTTGATTTTTTTTTGAACAAAAAGCATTTGAAAATGTTGAATAACTATTCAAAATGTTGAAAAAGTATTTGAAAAATGTCAAATGAGTATTTAAAAAGTTTTGAACGAGTATTTGAAAATAATGTTGGACAAGTATTTGAAAAAATTGTTTAACAAGTATCTGAATAATGTTGAACAAGTATTTGAAAAATGTTGATCATCTATATATAAATTGTGAACAAGTATTTGAAAAATGTTGAACATGTATATAATAATGTAGAATGTAAAACAAATCGGAGAAGAAAAAAGAATGTTGAACAAGTATTTGAAAAAGGTTGATCATGTATATAAGAATGTAGAATGAGAAACAAAAAACGAAAAAAGAAACAAAAAATGTATAGAAGGAAAAAGAAAACAATGAAAAAAATTAGAGAAGAAGAAAAAGAAATGAAACAAAAGAAAACAAAAAATAATGAAACAATTTAGAGAGGAAGAATGAATGAATGAAAAAAGCGGAGAAGAAAATAAATAATACAAAAAAGAAAAAAAATGGAGAAGTCCGGCTCAGTCGTTGTCGCGGATTTGTCACGGTAGATGTCCTTAGTGCGACGACTTAGTCGCGAGGCCAACGCTTCTATGTGGTAGCTTGAGAGATGTTGAATAGGACAAGAGATGTCATGTTTTTACCCAGGTTCGGCCCCTCACGGTGGAGGTAAAATCTTACATCCTGCTTCATTGATATTGATGATGATGATCACGATTACAAGGATGCTCTATCTCGAAAGCTATCGACTTGTTTGTCTAACCCTAACTTATGAAACTTGTCTATTGAGGTGTCTAGAAAAACTTGACCTCTTGGGGCGCCGTGCCCCTCCTTATATAAGTTGAAGGAGCGGGTTACATGTAGAGTCCTAGTCAGATTAAGACTTAAAACTATTCTGACTTCTCATCACGGGCTTCTCTCCATGTGCTTCTTAACGTCTTGAGCTTCTTAACGTCTCGGGCTTATTAACCCCAGGCGACTCTGTTTGCCAGGTTATAACTATCTCTGGGTCATAACTGTCTGCCGGGTTATAACTGTCTACCGGCTCACCAATGGGTCACCAGGCTCGGCCGGGTCATCAGTGAGTTGTCAGTCCTCAGGCGGTTTAAAAATGAAATACCAAGTCCCAGCCGGGTCATAACTCCGGCCGTGTCATACCGCGGGGTATATACCCGACATTAGCCCCCAGTTTAATTTGGATTTATCCATGTTAAACCGATCCTGATCATCCTTAACTCATTGTCATTTCCTTCTTCTGGAAATATTGGCCTTGAAATACTCATCTGATTTTCAGCCGGCTTGAATATGTAGAACTTGATGGTTTAACATTACCAAAATTGCCGGTTTATAAATATTGATGGCACCGGGTCATAATTGTTGCTAACATCAAGCTTGAAAGCATACCTCCCTTATATGCATATCACTTGTAGCCCCCAAGTCTTAAGAAGGGAGCATAGTAACAGCTTAAGACTTGCTTCAATATAAATGTTGCAATCTTAAAGAAATCCAGGTTGTTCATCTCAATCACTAGTCAAAACTGAATATTCCACATATGTAGCCCCCAAGTGCCGAGTTGTCATGCTTGCAGCAGCCTGGGACTTGTAATTGCCTTATGCTCATATAAACTTCAACCAGTGTAGCCCCAAGGGTTGGGTCATTATGCAATAGCGAGCAGGGACTTTGTATATATGACCATGTAAACTTTGAACATCAACGTTTAGCCCCCAAGGGTAGGGTCAGTACGATAATACTGAGCTGGTACTTTATATATACTTCATTGAAAATAACATCATATGATGTAACCCCCACCATGAGGCTCGAACCCACGTCCATAAGGTTAAGAGCTTTGTACTCTACCAACTGAGCAATGAACCCTTCAATATAATGGATTAAGGCTTGTGTACCTTGAATTTTTGACAGGAGCAATTGGTAGCCCCCAAGGGCCGACTCATTACGATGTGATGAGTCGGGTCTTCAATAAGGCAAGTAAAAAATGATTTTACATTAGCCCCCAAGTGTCATGGTGCATGCTGGCAGTGACATGGGACTTGCATATTTGATGTAATCTCAACTTGAATAATGTAGCCCCCAAGGGCCGGATCGTAAGCCTGTAGCGACTCAGGATTATTCCTTCCATTATAGAATAAATCATATCATTGATAAAATATTAGCCATTGCACTGGAGCGACTTTGAAAACCTCAATCATAATACTGGTTATTGATAACCATAATAAAAATCCAGCCATGTTGGCTATTCAAGATTTGAATAATATAATCCGGTATGAAAACCTCAATCATTCAATATCATCATGACAATCCAGCCAAGTTTGGCTATTAAAGGTTTGAATACCTTATCGCTTGACAAGTAAATCCGGAGTTTAAATACTCAGTGGCTCTTGGCCGATAGCGACGTAATGCACATCCATTGTAATCCGGGATTTTTGTAACCCGGCGGCTTATAGCCTTTGTGAAAATCAATAATTGATAACCATGTAGGATTGATTTATACTCCCGGATTACATTGCCATACCCACTGAAGGTAACAATCCAATGATTTATAAGCGCATGATTCCAATGGCGCAATCCAAAATATACTGGCGACTTAACGTCCAAAACCAGGACGGGTTATCAAACCTCGCATATTCATCCAACAATTTAAAAACATACCTGGAAGATTAGCTCAAATTGCCGGCTTACATCACCACATCCAGTGAGGGTGTCAATCCCAAAGATTTATAAGCGCATAATTTTAATGGCGCAATCCAAAATATACTGGCGACTTAAAGTCCATAGCCAGGGCAGGGGGTAATATCCGAAATATGAGACATAGTCAGGGCTGCTTGGACCAACTTGGGAAAACTATATGGTAAGAAAGAAGGGGTGATATAAATCCAAGTTGAATGAAAAATCCAAAAGAAAACACGAGGCTTTCATAGGCCGTCGAGCCAAAATCGCTACTTCAATGAAACTAGCATGATAGCCACTGGAGTATCCATGCTTTCCGTGAGCCGTCTCTCACATGACCCAATCGACATTTTAACCCGGATAAGTTCAGGGTCTTATTAAAAATATTGACTTATCGAGAGTATGCGGGGTTGGAGTAGCATCGTGCACACATGCAGGTTTAACCAAGTTTCAGGGAAGGCGGCTTAATAGCCTGAGTTTATCCTTGATTTCCGTAAGCCGGCTCTCTGATGACCCAATCAATGTTTTTAATCTTAACAAGTTCAGGGTCTTATTTAAAAGATTGACTGCTAAGGACATGGCGGGTCATCCAGGATTACTTGGTGGAGAAGCATCTTGCATACAGGCAAGATAACCCGGATTTTTGGTGAATACACCTGGCGTCCAAGCCAATCAAAAGGGTGAATATAGCTATGTTCATTGAACAGGAAGCCCCCCAAGTGATATGTTTCTGAGCTGTACTTAGCGGGTACCTATGTTTGAGCTGTGCTGTGCATCAAACTCTCTTTGGTCCCTTTATTTTTTCTGAGAACTCGAACTTGCGAGAGATGAATTCTTTTGAGCCGATATTTTAAACTAGATATTGAAAGCTTCAAAGCTTCATGAGAGACAGATTTCCCTTGAGCCGGATTTTAAACTAGAATTCTTCATTTTGAGCCAGAAATTTTCCACAACCTTTTAAATTTTCATCAATATAGCAGTAGTCTCTGGGGCCGGGTTATTTTTCCCTCTAATGACCTGGAGTTCTTGATTAACTGATATAGGCCAATTCTACCAAGTCATGTCATTGTAGCCCCCAAGTCTTAAGACTACTCGAGGAGTTGTCTTGAGATTCTCCATATTTGACCGTGATATAAGCCGGTATGAGTAATTCAACAACTCAGTGATAATAGTCCCTTTTGCAGTAGACAACTTGTCCCGCATTGGAGAACTTGCAAGCCAGAGTAATTGCTCTTTTAAAGAAAGCAATATGTAATATAAAAATATACTGGATGGATTTCACCTGATACGTCAGGCCAGAAATTATCCACCGCGGAGTTGATGATCACCACGGTAAAGCTGAAATCAATCACGGCCGAGTCGGCCGCGGGAGCAGACAGATGAACCGACTGTGGTGTTGTAAGCCAGCGTGAACGGGCGAGTCAATCGTAGGCGCAGTAAGCCGCATGGACGGGCGAGTCAGTCGTGTCGTGTTGATGTAAACTGGGCCGCAGAGGTGACGGTTTGCACCGATATTCACCGAGTATTATGACACTGTCAGATGCTAGCGCATGATGATCGTGGCGTGAGCTGATGTATTCAGACGAGGATGATCCGCATGTAGCATCCGTACATAACCTGGTGATGTACGGCCCATCCGATGCAAATAGAGAACTCTGATGATCAGCCACCGTCTGGTTTTCTCTTGTGGGCTCTATAAGGTCCCCTCCCTTTTTTCAGGAGTAGTAAGCCGAGGCCACACCCGGCCAGACGCAGCGGCGGGGGGTTCACAATGCGGGGAAGCCGTGGAGGAGACAACACAGGAGCTGGCCGGAGAAGAGGCAGGAGAGCCGGCAGGCGTAGCGGTGAACCGGCGTGGCGGAGCCAGCAGGTGTAACCGGCGGCGGGTCGCGTCTGCGACGACTCGGGCATAGCTGCAGCTTGGGAGCCAGTGAGGACACGCAAGGGTGCAGAGTGACAGCGGAGACGCGGACAGTCCATGATTACAGCGACTTGGAGCAGAGGGCGGCTCACGGGGGCAGCGAAGTCGCATCCGAGGCGGAGATGTGGCGGCGGCTCAGCCATGGCTGAAGTGGAGAGCTTTCGGCAGCTCTGGGTTGGCAGGCGGCTTGCAGGCAAGGCCGCAATGGCTTGTTGTGGCGGCTCAAGGTCTTAGTGGCGCGGGGGCTCTTCGCATGGGTGAGACGACCGCGGAAGCACGAGGCGTGCGAGGGCGAGGGAGCCCGAGGCCAGGCGGTGGGTTGAGGTAGTGCCTTGGAGATGACGGAGACAGAGACCGTGGCGCTTCACAGCAGTGGTCGAAGCGGGCCCGCAGCGGTGGCCTGCAGCTGGGCGGTGGAGGTAGGCCACGGTGTGGAGGACGGCGACGGCGACGGCTCGGAAGCCATCGGGGCGTACGCGTGGCAGCAAAGGCGGGGCATGGCAGAAGCAAGCCGGCGGAGGCGGATCGTAGCGGCGATGCCAGCCGGCGGAGGCAGATTCGGAGTCCAATCCATATCCGGGTTCTCCTCTGATTTATTGTTGGTTTGACTTTTCTTCTCGTGCTGATGGATCAATGGATGGATCGCTTTGTAAGAACAACCGCCGCGGAGTATTACCGTAGTAGTATTGCCTCCATGAAAATAGTAGTATAATCAAAGTAGTAGATCGCTTTACGAAACCACCTCAGTTTGACCCTTGCCTGCACACGCGCTTGTTGATCGATCTGATGCAGTGCACGGCGACTGTAGCTTACTTCCTGTCGGTTTTAGCGACAAGCGACTGCAGCAAAATTGATCTTAACTTCAGAATCGATAGATCACGTCACGTCGGTGGCGCACAATAGAACTCCAAACTCTCAAACAGTCTTAATCTCACACCCACCGCGGCAGAATCCTTCGTCAATCTTGATTGATGAACTTATAGATGATGTGAATTTTCCATGCCGATTTGAGCCAGAAAATTGTGAACTTCTCGAACCCTAGAAAAGATCCCTCCAAAAACTCAACACCACCGTGCGCGGGCCCCATGGTGGACGCCAACTGTCATGGATTTGTCACAGCAGATGTCCTTAGTGCGAGGACTTAGTCATGAGGCCAACACATTTATGCGGTAGCTTGAGAGGTGTTGAGTGGGACGAGAGACACGATGTTTTTACCCAGGTTCGGCCCCTCACGGTGGAGGTAAAAGCCTACATCCTGCTTCATTGATATTGATGATGATGATCACGATTACAAGGGTGCTCTATCTCAAAAGCTATAGACTTGTTTGTCTAACCCTAACTTGTGAAACTTGTCTATTGAGACGTCCAGAAAAACTTGACCCTCTTGGGGCGCCGCGCCCCTCCTTATTTAAGTTGAAGGGGAGGGTTACATGTAGAGTCCTAGTTGGGTTAAGACTTAAACTATTCTGACTTCTCATCACGGGCTTCTCTCCATGGGCTTCTTAACGTCTTGGGCTTCTTAACGTCTCAGGCTTATTAACCCCAAGCGACTCTGTCTGCCGGGTTATAACTATCTCCGGGTCATAACTGTCTGCCGGGTTATAACTGTCTGCCGGCTTACCACTGTCTGTAGGCTTACCACTGTTTGCCGGCTCACCAATGGGTCACAGGCTCGGCCGGGTCATCAGTGAGTTGTCAGTCCTCGGGCGGTTTACCAATGGAATACCAAGTCCCAACCGGGTCATAACTCCGGCCGGGTCATACCACGGGGTATATCCCCGACAGTCGCCTCTAGTTGACCCCGATCCTTCTTCTAACTAGTAACTGGAAGCTGGCTGGGTGGTTAGCTGCCCTAGTGATCCTCTTGGAGACAAGGGATCGATCCCCGCGTTTCCTCCCTTTTCAGTTTATTAATGTACGCACAATGGGACGGCTCGATCGTAGGCGCCAACAAAGTTCTTTCAGCGAGAGAAAAACGACCTAATTGCTTAAGGTGATAAATAGTCCCCGCGGTGGTGGCTTGGGCCACTTTGCATGTTTTTACCCAGAGTCCAACCTACCTGGGCTTTGGCCACTTTTGGGCTTCAACACATTTGAAGGCCCGCCAGAATATGCTTGGGCTGATGGAGTAGTGGCTGACTGGTTTAAGGCTTGCAGGATGCATCAGCCGATTCGGCAAGTTACATCATTCAAGGAGCTTGTTATGAGATTTTTTCCAAACTTCTAATCGAGTCCCCCCCTCTCCTCGCATTCCTCTCTGCTAGAAATAGTGCTCATCCTTCGTTGAGCTCATCGCCTGTTGTCCTTGCCTCATCTCGTGAGCTAGATGCGTCCCAAGAGGATTCCCTCGAGCAAATGGCCAATATACCAATCGATCATCTATCGTTCATCCCCAATGGCTTCCAGATTCAGCACATCGAAGGCCGAATTGGGGTTTCACGAGTGGTTCTGCCGCATCGGCTGTGCCGGTATGAAGATTGGGGCATCGTCACCATTCAACCACTATAAGATGAGGTACACTTCCCCAATGTTCGTGATGTAGTAAAGGAGTTCATTGTAACGCCCTCGATGCGGCTATATCTCCCACGTGTTGAAGCATGACTTAGAGGCATAACCGCATTGAAAGCAATGTCGCAAGTGAAGTAATCTTCACACGACCCATGTAATACATAAGGGAAAGAGATACATAGTTGGCTTACACTCGCCACTTCACACAATACATGAATAAAGCATTACATCATCCAAATACAATCAGGGCCCGACTACCGAGCCAAAATAAAAGAAGACTACCCCAAATGCTACACAGATCCCCGATCGACCCCAACTGGGCTCCACTACTGATCAACTAGAACGAAACAACACAAGGGGAAAGATCTTCATTGAGCTCCTCCTGAGCTTGGTTGCGTCACCTGCTCGGTAACATCGGCACCTGCAAAATGGTTTTGGAAGTATCTGTGAGCCATGGGGACTCAGCAATCTTGCACCCTCGCGATCAAGACTATTTAAGCTTATGGGTAAGGTAAAAGGTATGAGGTGGAGCTGCAGCAAGCGACTAGCATATATGGTGGCTAAACATACGCAAATGAGAGCGAGAAGAGAAGGCAAAGCACGATCGTGAAATTATGATCAAGAAGTGATCCTAGAACAACCTACGTCAAACATTACTCCAACACCGTGTTCACTTCCCGGACTCCGCCGGAAAGAGACCATCACGGTAACACACGCGGTTGATGTATTTTAATTAGGGTCAAGTTCAGGCTTTCTACAACCGGACATTAACAAATTCCCATCTGCCCATAACCGCGGGCACGACTTTCGAAAGTTCAAATCCCTGCAGGGGTGTCCCAACTTAGCCCATAACAAGCTCTCACGGTCACGAAGGATATTCCTTCTAGCGGGAAGACCCGATCAGACTCGGAATCCCGGTTACAAGACATTTCGACAATGGTAAAACAAGTCTAGCAAGACCACCCGCTGTGCCGACAAATCCCGATAGGAGCTGCACATATCTCGTTCTCAGGGCACACCAGATAAGCTAAGCGTACAGAAGCCGACATAACCCAAGTTGCCAAGGGATGGCCCTGCACGGTGCTCTAGGTTGGACCAACACTCAGAGGAGCACTGGCCCGGGGGTTTAAATAAAGATGACCCTTGAGTCTGCAGAACCCAAGGGAAAAAGGCTTAGGAGGCGAATGGTAAAACCAATGTTGGGCCTTGCTGGAGGAGTTTTATTCAAGGCGAACTGTCAAGGGGTTCCCATTATTACCCAACCGCGTAAGGAACGCAAAATCCGGGAACATAACACCGATATGACGGAAACTAGGGCGGCAAGAGTGGAACAAAACACCAGGCATAAGACCGAGCCTTCCACCCTTTACCAAGTATATAGATGCATTAATTAAATAAGAGATATTGTGATATCCCAACAAGTAAACATGTTCCAACAAGGAACAACATCTCCATGTTCCCACAAGGAACAAACTTCAATCTTTACCTGCAACTAACAACGCTATAAGAGGGGCTGAGCAAAGCGGTAACATAGCCAATCAACGGTTTGCTAGGACAAGGTGGGTTAGAGGCTTGGTTCAACAATATAGGAGGCATGATAAGCAAGTGGTAGGTATCGCATCATAGGCATAGCAAAAGAGCGAGCATCTAGCAAAGCAAAGATAGAAGTGATTTCGAGGGTATGATCATCTTGCCTGAAATCCCGCAAGGAAGAAGAACGAGTCCATGAAGAAGACAAATGGACATAGATGAACGGGTCCTCACAAACGCGACGTTACCGAATCCAACCCGAAGAAGCAAACACCGGAAAGAAGCACACAACATAGTAAACAACCAACACATGAACATGGTATGATATGCGGGATGCGGTATGCGATGCATATGCATGATTTGACAAGGAACGAATGAACCTGGCCTCAACTTGGAAATCCAAGTGTGCCACTGGAAAGGTGAGATGAAATCGCTTGAAAACGATATAAAGAACACCGGAATCGGAGTTATGGTTTGGAAAAGGCAAGCAATTCAAATATGGCACCGGTCTGTGATATACAACAAGTAGCCATCTAAATGCAACAAGATGAACATGCTACAACACTCAAACATGGCAACAAAATACATGGCAGGGATCCATTCATGATGCTTAACAAAAGAGGAACATTGAGCTACGGCCAATTCATCCATTAACAGGTTCAAACAAGCATGGCAAAAATGCATTTGGCAAACATATCTCAGACTTAGTGAAATTAACACTTGTCTGGAATTTCAGATCAGGTAGCACTCTTCGGAGCATTAAAACTACATGCTATAGGAACTGAACATGGCAAAGTAAAGCATGGCATGGAGCTACTCAAAGAGCTTAACAAAAGTCCCTTAGTGACCTTGAGCCAAAAGGGATCAGAAAATACATTTGCAAGCATGTGAACATGGCAAAAACATAATCAGTTCTCAGACTTAGTGAAAACTGGAGCATGCAAAATCAGATATCAAGTAGGCATGTTTACGAGCTCGATGCACTCACTACAGAGCAAGTCATGACAATCTAAGCACACACCCATCAAGAATACACATTATACAATCTAGACATGGCAAGAACAATAGCATAGCATGCACGGATCAACTATAACATCCTCGGCAAAATTGCTAACAAGTAGACAATCTGCCTAGATTCATGAAATAGCAAAAGTAGAGCTCGATTGACTCAAGCTAGGGTGCTCCATAAATGCAAACAAAGACATGGATGGATAGAGCACCACAAGATTAACAAATCATCCTTACTGATCATCCTCAAAAGAGGCACGGATCACTAGGAAACAACATGAACATATGGCATAATGATAAGAACAGATCAAGGACTTAGTGGAATTGCTAATTCCCTGAAATCAGCATTAACGAATGCTGCACTTTGCAAGCTTGTGCTAGTCACCACACACATCACAAAAATACATGCATGGCACCTCTGGAAAGATGGCAAAGCATATAACAAGACACATGTAGAGCTCATGGGCATATCAGACACACAATAATCATGGCAAAAATGACAAATAGCTATTTGGTGCAGCAGATCTGACAATTAACTCAAATAGCACTCTTCCAATAGCATTTCGGGCATCAAGATGAGCTCAAATGAAAATGATGCGATGAGATGAAATGATGTACTCTCTGAGACGAACATTTTGATATGCTATATGCCCAAAACGGAGTTACGGATGTGGAGTTACGACATGATGAATATGGGCATATGAAACATGGAAATCTCGGGGACTTAGTGAAATTTTTACCCCGCAGGAAAAGTCAACCCGGGACGAGAAGATCCGGGACGTGATGACGCCGTTTGGTTCAACTCCTGGTGGATCTGGTCCATTCCGGCCGGATCTTGCCGGAGAAGTTTGCCGGAGACGGGGGAGACGGCCGGAGTTCACGGGGATGACGGAGGTGAGGCCGGAGAGGAGGAAGGAGGCAACGCGGAGGCCGGCTCCGGCCGGATCCGGCGCCGGTGGAGGCAAGGCGCGGCGGGGCGGCGGAAGGTGACCGGCGGAGGTCGGCTCCGGCGAGCTCCGGTGGCCGGAGGGAGGCGCGAGCAAGGCGGCGGCAAGGGAGCTCTCGGGCGGCGCGGCGAGTTTGGCGGGGCGCGGCGTAGGTCGGCGGCGAGGCGCAGGGCGATGGCGGCGGCCGGACGGCGAGGGCAGCGGAGGCGCACGGCGGGCGGCGGGGCGTGGACGCGCGCGAGGCTCAGGGAGCCCGCGGCGAGCGGCGGCGCGGTCGGGCCTGCGCGTGCCCGCGATGGGCTCGGCGGGCCGCGCGGTGGAGGGGCGAGGAGAGAGAGGGGGAGGCGCTGAGGTGGCGACGGCCGGTTGGCTGCGGCGGCGGGGAGAGCGATGTGGCGGCCTCTGGTTGGTCGGAGTGAGGTGGAGGCTGGACGTGTTCGGCGGGCGCGGACATGTCCGGCGGCGGAGTGGGAAGACGCTAGGGTTTTGGACTGCGCGAAAAATCGGGGAGAGCCACATATTTATAGGTAGAGGGAGCTAGGAGAGTCCAAATGAGGCGCGGTTTTCGGCCACGCGATCATGATTGAACGACTGAGATGATGGAGGAGGTTTTGGTGGGTTTTGGGCCAACTTGGAGGGGTGTTGGGCTGCAACACACACGAGGCCTTTTCGGTCCCTCGGTTAACCGTTGGAGCATCAAACGAAATCAAAAAGGTACGAAACTTGACAGGTGGTCTACCGGTAGTAAACCAAGGCTGCTTGGCAAGTCTTGGTCCAATCCAGGAATGTTTAACCCCCACACACGAAAAGAAGGTAGAAATGACCACCGGAGAAGATAGGAGCGCCGGAATGCAAAACGGACAACGGGGAAAATGCTTGGATGCATGAGACGAACATGAATGCAAATGCAATGCACATGATGACATGATATGAGATGCATGACAACACAAGCAATGACAAGGCAACAACATCGAATAACTGGAGGACACCTGGCACAACGGTCTCGGGGCGGTACATTCATGGAGTTAGCTCATGTGGTTATTGGAGATGTTCAACCCTACTCGTTTGGAGAGGCATATGTTCAGTTCGTGCATGTTCGAGACCGCGACAGATTGATCAGGGAAAACCCTCATGCCCTTGGGGTTGTGTTTCTGACTTACACCAAGCACAACGAGGGCAAAAATTGCAGGAGGGTTCACTATAATAGGGTTTGTTGGCTCTTACTTGTGGGGGTTCCTTTTGACAACTTCAACACTAAAGACATTGCCAATGCAATCGCCAAATTTGGGAAGATAACCAGTTGGGAAAAGAAGGTGCTTTTAAGGGGAAATTCTTGTTAAAGCCATGTGCATTGATCTGATTGCTATACTGATACGTGTCCATCGTATCTACTTTTCCAAACTCTTTTGCCCATGTTTTGGACTCTAATTTGCATGGTTTGAATGGAACTAACCCGGACTGACGATGTTTTCAGCAGAATTGCCATGGTGTTATTTTTGTGCAGAAATAAAAGTATTGGTTTGACCTGAAAAATTATGGAGAATATTTCTGGAATATATAAAAAATACTGGCGGAAAAAGATACTAGAGGGGGGCCACCCAAGAGCCACAAGCTCTGGGGGCGCGCCCACCCCCCCAGGGCGCGCCTACCAGACTTGTGGGCCCCCTGGAGCTTCGACAATCCTAACTCCAACTCCATATATACCTATTCACGGAGAAAAAAAATCAAAGAGAAGGATTCATCGCGTTTTACGATATGGAGCTGCCGCCACCTCCTGTTCTTCATCGGGAGTGCTGATCTGTAGTCCGTTCCGGGCTCCAGAGGGTGGAGTCCGTCGCCATTATCATCATCAACCTTCCTCCATCACCAATTTCATGATACTCACCACCGGGAGTGAGTAATACCTTCATAGGCTTGCTGGACGGTGATGGGTTGGATGAGATTTATTATGTAATCGAGTTATTTTTGTTAGGGATTGATCCCTAGTATCCACTATGCTCTGAGATTGATGTTGCTATGACTTTGCTATGCTTAATGCTTGTCACTAGGTCCCGAGTGCCATGATTTCAGATCTGAACCTATTATGTTTTAATGAATATATGTGTGTTCTTGATCCTATATTGCAAGTTGTAGGCACCTATTATGAGTTACGATCCGCATACCCCAATGTGACAATAATTGGGATTCTTTCTGGTGATTACCGTAGTTTGAGGAGTTCACGTATTCACTAAGTGCTGATGCTTTGTTCCGGTTCTCTATTAAAAGGAGGCATTAATATCCCTTAGTTTCCTTATGGACCCCGCTGCCACGGGAGGGTAGGATAAAAGATGTCATGCAAGTTCTTTTCCATAAGCACGTATGACTATATACAAAATACATGCCTACATTACATCGATGAATTGGAGCTAGTTCTGTGTCGCCCTAGGTTATGACTGCTACATGATGAATATTATCCAACACAATTATCCATCATTGATCCAATGCCTACGAGCTTTTCACATACCCTGTTCAAGAATTCATCCGATTAACCAGTTAACTTGCCGATTAATCCCTACTCATAGGGTCCCCGAGTAGCCGATTTCCTGATAAATTGTCCGATTAATTGATTAAATGGACGATTAACTTGCCGATTAGCCTATTAATCCCCTACTCACCAGCCGACCGAGCAGCTACCAGTTAACGATTTCCTCAACAATGTTCACATATTGATCTTTGCTAAGTTACTTTTGCGATTGCTACTATCACAATCACTACAAAATCACCACTGTCACTATTGCCGTTACTATCATACCACTTTGCTACTAAATACTTTACTGCAGATATTAAGTCTTTCAGGTGTGGTTGAATTGACAACTCAATTGCTAATACTCGTGATTATTCTTTGGCTCCCCTTGTGTCGAATCAATAAATTTGGGTTGAATACTCTACCCTCGAAAACTGTTGCGATCCCCTATACTTGTGGGTTATCAAGACCTTTTTCTGGCGCCATTGCCGGGGAGCATAGCTATATTCGCTGAGTCACTTGGGATTTATATCTGTTGATCACTATGAAGAATCTGAAAGATACCACAACCAAGATCGTTCCCTCAGGAACGAGGGGAGGTAAGGAACTGCCATCTAGCTCTACACTTGATTCACCTTCTGTTTTGAGTAAGCTTGCTACCCACCACCTGCTATTAATCCTGATATGTCGCAAGTAATTGATGATGCTACTTTTGCTATGAATAATACTTATGATGATGCTACTGTTGGGGAACGTTGCATGGAAAACAAAAAAATTCTACGCACACGCAAGATCTATCCATGGAGATGCATAACTACGAGAGGGGGAGAGCATCTACATACCCTTGTAGATCGCTAAGAGGAAGTGTTTATCAACACAGTTGATGTAGTCCTACACCTTCACGATCCGTCCCGATCAAGTACCGAACGTACGGCACCTCCGCGTTCAACACACGTTCAGGTCGATGACGTCCTCGCCTTCTCGATCCAGCAAGAGAACCAAAGTAGTAGATGAGTTCCGGCAGCACGACGGTGTGGTGATGGTGGTGGTGAAACTATTCCGCAGAGCTTCGCCGAGCTCAATGATTTAGGACGGAGGATGAACTAGAGGGAGAGGGGGCGCGACACACAGCTTGGAATCGTGGTGTGTGTTCCCTCCTCCCCTCCTCACATACATATAGGTGGAGGGGGAGGGGAGGCTGCCTAGGCAGGCCTCCAAGGGGGCCGGCAGCCGCCCTGGGCTCCTGTCCTAGGCACCTCCCACTTTCCTTCTTTAGGGGGCGGAGGCGATGGCAGGGGAGGGGCCTGCGGCTGCCCTGCCTTGGGCGCCCCCTTTCCTTCCTATAGGGCCGGCGGCCAGGAGGTGGGTGCGCCAGCCCCCTTGTGGGCTGGTGTGCTCCCCCCTTGGCATGTTTGGCCCAATAACTCCTCGAGGCCTCCCGAAACCCCTTTCGGTGATCCAATAATATTCAGGTGCATTCTGAAACCCTTTCGGAGACCAAATACTATCATCCTATATATCAATATTTACCTCCGGACCATTCCGGAGCTCCTCATCATGTCCGTGATCTCATTCGGGACTCCGAAAAATATTTGGTCACCAACATACATAACTCATATTGTACTATATCGTCAACGCACGTTAAGCGTGCGGACCCTGCGGGTTCGAGAATGATGTAGACATGACCGAGATGCTCTCCGGTCAATAACCAATAGCGGAGCTGGATGCCCATATTGGTTCCTACATATTCTATGAAGATCTTTATCGGTCGAACCTTTATGACAACATACGTAGTTCCCTTTGTTTGTCGGTATGTTACTTGCCGGAGATTCGATCGTCGGTATCTCCATACCTTGTTCAATCTTGTTACCGTAAAGTCTCCTTACTTGTTCCATAATACATCATCTTGCAACTAACTCCTTAGTCACTTTGCTTGCAAGCTTCTTGTGATGCTGTATTACTAAGAGGGGCCAGAGATTTACCTCTCCGTCATACGGAGTGACAACCCCAATCTCAATTCATGCCAACTCAACAGACACCTTTGGAGATACATGCAGAGCACCTTTATGATCACCCAATTCTGTTGTGACATTTGATAGCACACAAGGTATTCCTCCGGTATCCAGGAGTTGCATGATCTCACGGTCGAAGGAATATGTATTTGACATTAAGAAAGCAATAGCAATAAACTAAACGATTATATGCTATGCTAACGGATGGGTCTTGTCCATCATATCTTTCTCCTAATGATGTGATCCCATTATCAAGTTACAACACATGTCTATGGTTAGGAAACCTTAACCATCTTTTGATCAATGAGCTAGTCTAGTAGAGGCTTACTAGGTACACAATATTTGTTTATGTATCCACACATGTATTTAAGTTTCCGGTCAATACAATTCTAGCATGAATAATAAACCTTTATCATGATTAAGGAAATATAATAATAACCACATTATTATTGCCTGTACGGCATTCCAACTGGCTCCCACTTGCACTAGAGTCAATAATCTAGATTATATAGTAATGAATCTAACATTCATGGAGTCTTGGTGCTGATCATGTTTTGCCCACGGAAGAGGTTTAGTCAACGAGTCTGCCACATTCAGATCTGTATGTACTTTGCAAATTTCTATGTCTCCATCCTCGACCTTTTCACGAATGGAGTTGAAGCGTCACTTGATGTGTCTGGTTCTCTTGTGAAAACTTGACTCCTTGGCTAAGGCAATTGCTCTAGTGTTTTCACAAAAGATTGTCATTGGACCCGATGCACTGGGTATTACACCCAGATCGAATATGAACTCCTTCATCTAGACTCCTTCATGCGCTGCTTCCGAAGCAGCTATGTACTCTGCTTCACACATAGATCCTGCCACGACGCTCTTCTTGGAACTGCACCAACTGACAGTTCCACCATTCAATATAAACACGTATCCGGTTTGCGACTTAGAGTCATCTGGATCTGTGTTGAAGCTAGCATCGACATAACCCTTTACGACGAGCTCTTCGTTGCCTCCATAAACGAGAAACATATCCTTGGTCCTTTTCAGGTACTTCAGGATATTCTTGACCACTGTTCACTAATCCAATCCTCGATTACTTTGGTACCTCCCTGCCAAACTTATGGCAAGGCACACATCAGTTCTGGTACACAACATCGCATACATAATAGAACCTATGGCTGAGGCATATGGAATGACTTTCATTCTCTCTCTATCTTCTGTCGTGGTCGGACTTTGAGTCTGACTCAATTTCACACCTTGCAACACAGGCAAGAACCCTTTCTTTGACTGGTCCATTTTGAATTTCTTCAGAACTTTGTCAAGGTATGTGCTTTGTGAAAGTCCTATTAAGCGTCTCGATCTATCCCTATAAATCTTGATGCCAAATATATAAGCAGCTTCACCGAGGTCTTTCATTGAAAAATTCTTATTCAAGTATCCTTTTATGCTATCCAGAAATTCTATACCATTCCCAATCAGCAATATGTCATCCACATATAATATCAGAAATGCTACAAAGCTCCCACTCACTTTCTTGTAAATATAGGCTTCACCATAAGTCTGTATAAAACCATATGCTTTGATCACCTCATCAAAGCGTATATTCCAACTCCGAGATGCTTGCACGAGTCCGTAGATGGATTGCTGGAGTTTACACACTTTGTTAGTTCCTTTAGGATCGACAAAACCTTCTGGTTGCATCATATACAACTCTTCTTTAAGAAACCCGTTAAGGAATGCAGTTTTGACATCCATTTGCCAGATTTCATAATCATAAAATGCGGTAATTGCTAACATGATTCTAACAGACTTAAGCATCGCTACGGGTGAGAAAGTCTCATCGTAGTCAACCCCTTGAACTTGTCAAAAACCTTTTGCGACAAGTCGAGCTTTCTAGATAGTGATATTACCATTAGCGTCTGTCTTCCTCTTGAAGATCCATTTATTCTCAATGGCTTGCCGATCAACGGGCAAGTCCACCAAAGTCCACACTTTGTTCTCATACATGGATCCTATCTCAGATTTCATGGCCTTAAGCCATTTGTCAGAATCTGGGCTCATCATAGCTTCTTCATAGTTGATAGGTCCGTCGCTGTCTAACAACATGACTTCCAGGACATGATTACCATACCACTCTGGTGTGGTACATGTCCTGGTCGACCTACGAGGTTCAGTAGTAACTTTATTTGAAGTTTCATGATCATCATCATTAGCTTCTTCTCTAGTTGGTGTAGGCATCACTGGAACGGATTTCTCTGATGTGCTACTTTCCAATTCGAGAGAAGGTACAATTACCTCATCAAGTTCCACTTTCCTCCCACTCACTTCTTTTGAGTGAAACTCCTTCTCTAGAAATGACCCATTCTTAGCAACAAAGATTTTGCGTTTGGATCTGTGGTACAAGGTATACCCAATAGTCTCTTTAGGGTATCTATGAAGACACATTTCTCCGCTTTTTGTTCGAGCTTATTAGGCTGATGCCTTTTGAAATAAGTGTCGCATCCCCAAACTTTAAGAAATGGCAGCTTAGGTTTCTTTCCAAACCATAGTTCATACAGTGTCGTCTCAACGGATTTAGATGGTGCCCTATTTAACGTGAATGCGGCTGTCTCTAATGCATAACCCCAAAACGATAAAGGCAAATCGGTAAGCCACATCATAGAACGCACCATCTCTAATAAAGTACGTTTATGACGTTCGGACACACCATTACGTTGTGGAGTTCCAGGTGGCGTGAGTTGTGAAACTATTCCACATTGTTCTAAATGAAGGCCAAACTCGTAACTCAAATATTCGCCTCCGCGATTAGATCGTAGAAACTTCATTTTCTTGTTACGATGATTCTTGCTACCTCTTTTAGCACTGCGTTGGTTTTCCCCGAATAGGAAGGGATGATGCAGCAAAGTAGCATAACTATTTCCCTCAGTTTTTGAGAACCAAGGTATCAATCCAGTAGGAGGCTACGCGTGAGTCCCTCGCACCTGCACAAAACAAATAAATCCTCGCAACCAACGCAAATAGGGGTTGTCAATCCCTATAGGGCCACTTACGAGAGTGAGATCGGATAGATATGATAAGATAATATTTTTTGGTATTTTTATGATAAAGATGCAAAGTAAAATAAAGACAAAGTAAATAATTAAGTAGTAGGAGATTGATATGATAAAGATAGACCCGGGGGCCATAGGTTTCACTAGTGGCTTCTCTCAAGAGCATAAGTATTCTATGGTGGGTGAACAAATTACTGTTGAGCAATTGACAGAATTGAACATAGTTATGATAATATCTAGGTATGATCATGTATATAGGCATCACGTCCGAGACAAGTAGACCGACTCCTACCTGCATCTACTGCTATTACTCCACTCATCGACCGCTATCCAGCATGCATCTAGAGTATTAAGTTAAAAAACAGAGTAACGCCTTAAGCAAGATGACATGATGTAGAGGGATAGACTCATGCAATATGAAGAAAACCCCATCTTGTTATCCTCGATGGCAACAATACAATACGTGACTTGCTGCCCTTACTGTCACCGGGAAAGGGCACCGCAAGATTGAACCCAAAGCTAAGCACTTCTACCATTGCAAGAAAGATCAATCTAGTAGGCCAAACCAAACTGATAATTCGAAGAGACTTGCAAAGATAACCAATCATACATAAAAGAATTCAGAGAAGATTCAAATATTGTTCATAGATAATCTTGATCATAAACCCACAATTCATCGGATCTCGACAAACACACCACAAAAGAAGATCACATCAAATAGATCTCCAAGAAGATTGAGGAGAACTTTGTATTGAGATCCAAAGAGAGAGAAGAAGCCATCTAGCTAATAACTATGGACCCGAAGGTTTGAGATAAACTACTCACACATCATCGGAGGGGCCATGGAGTTGATGTAGAGGCCCTCCTTGATCGATGCCCCCTTCGGCGGAGCTCCGGAACAGGCCCCAAGATGGGATCTCGTGGATACAGGAAGTTACGGCGGTGGAATTAGGGTTTTGGCTCCGTATCTGATCGTTTGAGGGTATGTGGGTATATATAGGAGGAAGAAGTACGTCGGTGGAGCAACAGGGGGCCCACAAGGGTGGAGGGCGCGCCTGGGGGGGGGGTAGGTGTGCCCCCTACCTCATGGCCTCCTGTTACGTGGCTTGACGTAGGGTCCAAGTCTCCTGAGTTGTATTCGATGAGAAAATCACGTTCCCGAAGGTTTCATTCCGTTTGGACTTCGTTTGATATTCCTTTTCTTCGAAACCCTAAAACAGGCAAAAACATCAATTCTGGGCTGGGCCTCCGGTTAATAGGTTAGTCCCAAAAATAATATAAAAGTGGATAATAAAGCCCAATAATGTCCAAAACAGTAGATAATATAGCATGGAGCAATCAAAAATTATAGATACGTTGGAGACGTATCAAGCATCCCCAAGCTTAATTCGTTCTCGTCCTCGAGTAGGTAAATGATAAAAACAGAATTTTTGATGCGGAGTGCTACTTGGCATAATTTTAATGTAATTCTTCTTAATTGTGGTATGAATATGCAGATCTGAAAGATTCAAGACAAAAGTTCGTATTGACATAAAAATGATAATACTTCAAGCATACTAACTAAGCAATTATGTCTTCTCAAAATAACATGGCCAAAGAAAGTTAATCCCCACAAAATCATATGGTTTAGTCATGTTTCATTTTCGTCACACAAGAATGCTATCATCATTCACAACCCCAATGACAAGCCAAGCAATTGTTTCATACTTTAGTAATCTCAAACCTATAAACTTTCACGCAATATATGAGCGCGAGCCATGGACATAGCACTATAGGTGGAATAGAATATAATGAGGGGGGTTATGTAGAGAAGACAAACAAGGAGAAAGTCTCACATCAACGAGGCTAATCAATGGGCTATGGAGATGCCCACCAATTGATGTTAATACAAGGAGTAGGGATTGCCATGCAATGGATGCACTAGAGCTATAAATGTATGAAAGCTCAACAAAAGAAACTAGTGGGTGTGCATCCAACTTGCTTGCTCACGAAGACCTAGGGCACTTGAGGAGGCCCATTGTTGGAATATACAAGCCAAGTTCTATAATGAAAAATTCCCACTAGTACATGAAAGTGATAACATGAGAGACTCTCTACTATGAAGATCATGGTGCTACTTTGAAGCACAAGTGTGGCAAAGGATAGTAACATTGTCCCTTCTCTCTTTTTTCTCTCATTTTTTTCCTTTGGGCCTTTTCTTTTTTATGGCATTTCTCTTTTTTTGGGCCTTCTCTCTTTTTATGGCCTTTTATTTATTTATTCCTCACTTGGGACAATGCTCTAGAAAATGATGATCATCATTGTAACACCCTCGATGCGACTATATCTCCCACGTGTCGAGGCACGACTTAGAGGCATAATCGCATTGAAGGCATATGTCGCAAGTTAGGCAATCTTCACAACATCCCATGTAATATAGATAATAAAAGGGGAGATAACATAGTTGGCTTACACTCGCCACGTCAATCAAGTACATAAGTAACATTACATCATCCAAACACTCATGGCCTGACTACGGCGCCAAAATAAAAGAGAACCCAACATGCGACACGGTCCCAATCACCCCCAACTGGGCACCACTACTGATCATCAGGAAAAGAAACATAGTAACGTTGAGAGTCTTCGTCGAACTCCCACTTGAGCTCAAACGCGTCTCCTGGAGCGGAATCATCAGGCCCTGCATCTGGTGTAATAGTAATCTGTGAGCCACAGGGACTCAGCAATCTCGCACCCTCGCGATCAAGACTATTTAAGCTTATAGGTAAGGCAAGGTAAATATATGTGGAGCTGCAGCAAGCGACTAGCAAAAATGGTGGCTATCCTGTTCGCAAAAGAGAGCGAGAAGAGGAGGAAAAGCGCGAGCTAGAAACTAAAGAACAACCTGCGCAAACATAACTCCAACACCGTGTCCACTTCCCGGACTCTGCCGAGAAGAGGCCATCACGGTAACACACTCAATTGATTCATTTTAATTAAGTTAAGGTTCAAGTTATCTACAACCGGACATTAACAAATTCCCATCTGCCCATAACCGCGGGCACGGCTTTCGAAAGTTCAAAACCCTGCAGGGGAGTCCTAACTTAGCCCATGACAAGCTCTTATGGTCAACGAAGGAATAGACCTCCTCCCAAGACGTTCCGATCAGACTCGGTATCTCGGTTCTTCAAGACACTTTGACAGGTTAAAACAAGACCAGCAACACGGCCCGAATGTGCCGACAAATCCCGATAGGAGCTGCACATATCTCTTTCTCAGGGCACACTCAGATTGTCCAAACTTCTGGTAGGCCAGCCCAGAGTTGCCCCTGGTAGCCACCGGCGGCTGACAGTTTGGACCAACACTCAGAGGAGCACTGGCCCGGGGGGGTTTAAAATAAGATGACCCTCGGGCTCCGGAAACCCAAGGGAAAAGAGGCTAGGTGGCAAATGGTAAAACCAAGGTTGGACATTGCTGGAAAATCTTTAATCAAGGCGAACTATCAAGGGGTTCCCATTATAACCCAACCGCGTAAGGAACGCAAAATCCGGGAATATAACACCGATATGACGGAAAACTAGGGCGGCAAGAGTGGAACAAAACACTAGGCGAGAGGCCGAGCCTTCCACCCTTTACCAAGTATATAGATGCATTAATATAACAAGATAATATGATGATATCCCAACAAGTAAATAAATGTTCCAACAAGGAACGGCCTTCGATCTTCACCTGCAGCTAGCAACGCTATAAGAGGGGCTGAGCAAAGCGGTAACATAGCCAATCAATGGTTTGCTAGGACGTGGTGGGTTAGAGGTTTGACATGGCAAATTTGGGAGGCTTGAAAGCAAGTGGTAGGCATTGTAGCATTGGCATAGCAAAAGAGCGAGCAAACTAGCATAGCAAAGATAGTAGTGATTTCGAGGGAATGATCATCTTGCCTGCACAGTTGTCAGAGTTGACTGGATCCTCGAAAGCAAACTCAACGGGCTCCTCGTTAGCGAACTCGTCTCCCGGCTCTACCCAAACAAGACAAACAAGCAACAAGGACACAATCAACCACGTGCAAGGATCAAACAATATGATGCAAAGATGATATGCTATGCGGGATGCGATGCGGGATGCATATGCAAGATATGACAAGGAAAGCATGAACCTGGCCTGAACTTGGAAATCCAAGTGTGCCACTGGAAAGATGAGATGAAATTGCTTGTAAACGATATAAAGAACACCGGAATCGGAGTTACGGTTTGGAAATGGCAAGCGATTCAAATATGACACCGGTCTGCGATTTACAGCAAGTAGCCTTCTAAATGCAATGAGATGAACATGCTACAACACCCAAACATAACAACAAAATACATGGCAGGGATGCATACAAGATGCTTAACAAAAGTCTAGCACTGAGCTACAGCCAATTCATCCATTAACAGGTTCAAAACAAGCATGGCAAAAATGCATATGGCAAACATATCTCAGACTTAGTGAAATTAACACTTGTCTGGAATTTCAGATCAGGTAGCACTCTTCGGAGCATTAAAACTACATGCTATAGGAACTGAACATGGCAAAGTAAAGCATGGCATGGAGCTACTCAAAGAGCTTAACAAAAGTCCCTTAGTGACCTTGAGCCAAAAGGGATCAGAAAATACAATTGCAAGCATGTGAACATAGCAAAAACATAATCAGTTTTCAGACTTAGTGAAAACTGGAGCATGCTGAAAACAGATATCAAGTAGGCATGTTTACGAACTCGATGCACTCACTACAGGGCAAGTCATGACAAGCTAAGCATACACCCATCAAGAATACACAAAATGCAAGCTAGACATGGCAAGAACAATAACCTAGAATGCACGGATCAACTACAACAACATCGGCAAAATTGCAAACAAGTTGACAATCTGCCTAGATTCACAAAGTAGCAAAAGTAGAGATCGATTGACTCAAGATAGGGTGCTCCATAATTGCAAACAAATACATGGATGGATAGAGCACTACAAGATTAACAAAACATCCTTACCGATCATCCTCAAAAGAGGCACGGATCACTAGGAAACAACATGAACATATGGCAATATGAGATAACAGGTCAAGGACTTAGTGGAAATGCTAAGTCCCTGAAAACAGAATTACCAAGTGCACCACTTTGCAAGCTTGTGCTAGTCACCACACACATCACAAAAATACATGGGTTGCACCTCTGGAAAGATGACAAAACCCTTAACAAAACATATGTAGGACTCATGGTCATAACATGCACACAATAATCATGGCAAAAATGACAAAAAACTAAATGGAGTAGCAGATCTGGCAATTATCTCAAGTAGCCCTCTTCTAATAGCATTTCGGGCATCAAGATGAACTCAAACGAAAATGATGCAATGGAATGAAATGATGTACTCTCTGGGATGAACATTTTGATATGCTATATGCATGAATCGGAGCTACAGATGCAAAGTTACGAGGCTATGAACATGAACATATGGACTGGAAAATTTCGGGGACTTAGAGAAAAAAGGAACCACCAGATCTAGGGTTTCGGTGGCACGCAATCCGAGGCGGCGGTGCACGCACTCCGGCGAGTAGGTGGTGGCCGGGGCCGGCGAGGAGGAGGCCGGATCCGGGTCGGGCCGGCAAGATCCGGCGGCGGGGTGGCCGGATCCGTCGCCGGGCGCGGCGGGGCGACGAGGGGGTTCACGGAGGAGGCGCCGGGCGGGGACGGCGACCCGCGGCGGTGGCTGGTGGCGCGGTTGCCGGCGGCGGCGAAGGCGGCGAGCGGGCGCGGAGGCGGCGAGGTGGCGGCGATTCGGCGACGAGGCACCGGGACGAGGCGGGCGGCGCACGCGGGCCTGGGGGGCCGGCTCCGGGCTCCCGCGGGCCGCGGTGGTTAGCGACGTGGTGGCGACAGGTGGCGGCGCCTCAGTGGCCGCGCGCGGCGGCGGCGGCTTGTCCGGCCGGATCGGACATGTCCGGCGCGGTGGTGAGCGGATTTTAGGGTTTCAGACGAGGGGAATCCGCGAAATTTCGGGAGGGCCTTTAAATAGAGGTAGAGGGAGCTAGGAGAGTCCAAATGAGGTGCGGTTTTCGGCCACGCGATCGTGATCGAACGCTCTAGATGATGGAGAGGGTTTTGGGCCAAATTGGAGGGGTGTTGGGCTGCAACACACACGAGGCCTTTTCGGTCCCTCGGTTAACCGTTGGAGTATCAAACGAAGTCCAAATGGTACGAAACTTGACAGGCGGCCTACCGGTAGTAAACCAAGGCCGCTTGGCAAGTCTCGGTCCAATCCGGAAATGATTAAACCCCACACACGAAAGAAATCTAGAAATGACCACCGGAGGAGAACGAAGCGCCGGAATGCAAAACGGACAACGGGGAAAATGCTCGAATGCATGAGATGAACACGTATGCAAATGCAAAGCACATGATGACATGATATGAGATGCATGACAATGATAACAACACACGGAGACAAAGACCCGAACCCGAGAAAATAAATTAACTTAACGCCGGAAACGGCAAGAGTTGGAGTACAAATTGGGAAAGTTACATCCGGGGTGTTACAATCCCACTTCTATTTATTTACAACTCAATGATTACAACTCGATACTAGAACAAAGATGACTCTATATGAATGCCTCCGGCGGTGTATCTGGATATGCAATGGACCAAGAGTGACATGTATGAAATAATTATGAACGGTGGCTTTGCCACAAATACTATGTCAACTACATGACCATGCTAAGCAATATGACAATGATGAATATGTCATGATGAACGGATGATGGAAAGTTGCATGGCAATATATCTCGGAATGGCTATGGAAATGCCATAATAGGTAGGTATGGTGGCTGTTTTGAGGAATATATAAGGAGGTTTATGTGTGAAAGAGCGTATCATATCACGGGGTTTGGATGCACCGGCGAAGTTTGCGCCAACTCTCAATGTGAGAAAGGGCAATGCACGGTACCGAAGAGGCTAGCAAGGATGGAAGGGTGAGAGTGCGTATAATCCACGGACTCAACTCAACATTAGTCATAAAGAACTCACATACTTATTGCAAAAATCTACAAGTCATCAAAACCCTCGGTACTACGTGCATGCTCCTAGGGGGATAGATTGGTAGGAAAATACCATCGCTCGTCCCCGACTGCCACTCGTAAGGAAGACAATCAAATAACACCTCATGTTTCAAATTTGTTGCATAACGTTTGCCATACGTGCATGCTACGGGACTTGCAATCCTCAACACAAGTATTTCTCAATTTCACAACTACTCAACTAGCACGACTTTGATATTATTACCTCCATATCTCAAAACAATCATCAAGCATCAAACTTCTCTTAGTATTCAACACACTCATAAGAAAGTTTATTATTAATCTTGCATACCAAGCATATTAGGATTTTAAGCAAATTAACATGCTATTAAGACTCTCAAAATAATCTAAGTGAAGCATGAGAGATCAATAGTTTCTATAAAACGAATCCACCACCGTGCTCTAAAAGATATAAGTGAAGCACTAGAGCAAAATTATATAACTCAAAAGATATAAGCGAAGCACATAGAGTATTCTAACAAATTCCAAATCATGTATGGATCTCTCAAAATGTGTGTAAAGCGAGGATGATTGTGGTAAACTAACAAGCAAAGAATCAAATAATACAAGACGCTCCAAGCAAACACATATCATGTGGCGAATAAAAATATAGCTCCAAGTAAAGTTACCGATAGAAGTAGACGAAAGAGGGGATGCCTTCCGGGGCATCCCCAAGCTTTGGCTTTTAGGTGTCCTTAGATTATCTTGGGGGTGCCATGGGCATCCCCAAGCTTTGGATCTTGCCACTCCTTGTTCCATAATCCATCAAATCTTTACCCAAAACTTGAAAACTTCACAACACAAAACTTAAAGTAGAAAATCTCGTGAGCTCCGTTAGCGAAAGAAAACAAAAGACCACTTCAAGGTACTGTATTTAACTCATTATTTATTTATATGGGTGTTATGCCTACTGTATTCAAACTTCTCTATGGTTTATAAACTATTTTACTAGCCATAGATTCATCAAAATAAGCAAACAACACACTAAAAACAGAATCTGTCAAAAACAGAACAGTCTGTAGTAATCTGAAGCTAGCGCAAGATCTGGAACCCCAAAAATTCTAAAATAAATTTGTGGACGTTAGGAATTTATCTATTAATTATCTTCAAAAAGAATTAACTAAATAGCACTTCCCAAATAAAAATGACAGCAGTTCTCGTGAGCTCTAAAGTTTCTGTTTTTTACAGCAAGTTCAACAAGACTTTCCCCAAGTCTTCCCAACGGTTCTACTTGGCACAAACACTAATTAAACACAAAAAACACAACCAAAACAGAGGCTAGATAATTTATTTATTACTAAACAGGAGAAAAAAGCAAGGAATAAAAATAAAATTGGGTTGCCTCCCAACAAGCGCTATCGTTTAATGCCCCTAGCTAGGCATAACAAGCAAGAATAGATCTAGGTATTGCCATCTTTGGTAGGCAATCCATAAGTGGCTATCATAATAGATTCATAAGGTAATTTAATTTTCTTTCTAGGAAAGTGTTCCATGCCTTTCCTTAATGGAAATTGTAATCTAATATTTCCTTCCTTCATGTCAATAATTGCACCAATCGTTCTAAGGAAAGGTCTACCAAGAATAATAGGACATGAAGGATTGCAATCTATGTCAAGAATGATAAAATCTACGGGCACATAATTCCTATTTGAAACAATAAGAACATCATTAATTCTTCCCATAGGTTTCTTAGTAGTGGAATCCGCAAGGTGCAAGTTTAGAGAGCAATCATCAAAATCACGGAAACCTAACAAATCACACAAAGTCTTTGGAATCGTGGAAACACTAGCACCCAAATAACATAAAGCATAGCATTCATGATATTTAATTTTAATTTTAATAGTTGGTTCCCACTCATCATAAAGTTTTCTAGGGATAGAAACTTCCAATTCAAGTTTTTCTTCATAAGATTGCATCAAGGCATCAACGATATGTTTAGTAAATGCTTTATTTTGACTATAAGCATGAGGAGAATTTAACACGGATTGCAACAAGGAAATACAATCAATCAAAGAGCAATTTTCATAGTTAAATTCCTTGAAATCCATGATAGTGGGTTTAGCAACATCTAGGCTTTTAATTTCTTCAATCCCACTTTTATCAAATTTAGCACCAAGATCAAAAGATTCAGAATTCTTGGAACACATACTAAGTAAAGGTGGATCATATTCAGTCCCATCATTATAAAGATTCATATTGCAAAACAAAGATTTAATAGGGGACACATCAATAACTTTTAGATCTTCATCATTATTTTCATAGGAACTAGAAGAACACGCTTTTATAAAGGTATCTTTCTTAGCACGCATCCTAGCGGTTCTTTCTTTGCACTCATCAATGGAAATTCTCATGGTTTTGAGAGACTCATTGATATCATGCTTAGGTGGAATAGATCTAAGTTTCAAAGAATCAACATCAAGAGCAATTCTATCAACATTCCTGGCCAAATCATCAATCTTAAGCAATTTTTCTTCAATCATAGCATTAAAATTCTTTTGCGAAGTAATAAATTATTTAATATTAGATTCAAAATTAGAGGGCATCTTATTATAATTTCCATAAGAATTGTTGTAGGAATTACCATAATTATTAGAGGGATTACTAGGATAAGGCCTAGGGTTGAAATTTCCTCTATACGCGTTATTACCAAAATTGTTCCTACCAACAAAATTCACATCCATAGATTCATTATTATTCTCAATCAAAGTAGACAAGGGCATATCATTAGGATCAGAAGAAACACTCTTATTAGTAAATAATTTCATAAGTTCATCCATCTTTCCACTCAAAACATTAATTTCTTCTATCGCATGCACCTTTTTATTAGTAGATCTTTCAGTATGCCATTGAGAATAATTAACCATAATATTATCTAGGAGTTTAGTAGCTTCTCCTAAAGTGATTTCCATAAAAGTGCCTCCCGCGGCCGAATCTAAAAGATTTCTAGAAGCAAAATTCAATCCGACATAAATTTTTTGTATAATCATCCATAAATTTAAACCATGAGTAGGGCAATTACGTATCATTAATTTCATTCTCTCCCAAGCTTGTGCAACATGTTCATGATCAAGTTGCTTAAAGTTCATAATATCGTTTCTGAGAGAGATGATCTTAGCAGGAGGAAAATACTTAGAGATAAAAGCATCTTTGCACTTGTTCCATGAATCAATACTATTTTTAGGCAAAGACGAAAACCAAGCTTTAGCACGATCTCTAAGCGAAAAAGGAAATAGCTTCAATTTAACAATATCATTATCCACATCTTTCTTCTTTTGCATGTCACACAAATCAATGAAGCTATTTAGATGGGTAGCGGCATCTTCACTAGGAAGGCCGGAGAACGGATCTTTCATAACAAGATTCAGCAAAGCATCATTAATTTCACAAGATTCAGCATCGGTAAGAGGAGCAATCAGAGTGCTAATAAAACCATTGTTGTTGGTATTGGTGAAGTCACACAATATAGTATTATCTTGAGCCATCATGACAAGCAAGCAAACTAACACACAAGCAAACAAAAAGCAAGCGGGCAAAAAGAGGCAAATAGAGGGAGGATAGAGAGAGAGAGGGCAAATAAAACGACAAGGGTGAAGTGGGGGAGAGGAAAACGAGAGGCAAATGACAAATAATGTAATGCGAGAGATAAGGCTATGTGATGGGTACTTGGTATGTTGACTTTTGCATAGACCTCCCCAGCAACGGCGCCAAAAATCCTTCTTGCTACCTCTTTTAGCACTGCGTTGGTTTTCCCAAAGAGGAAGGGATGATGCAGCAAAGTAGTGTAAGTATTTCCCTCAGTTTTTGAGAACCAAGGTATCAATCCAGTAGGAGGCTACGCGCGAGTCCCTCGCACCTGCACAAAACAAATAAATCCTTGCAACCAACGCAAATAGGGGTTGTCAATCCCTATAGGGCCACTTACGAGAGTGAGATCTGATAGATATGATACGATAATATTTTTTGGTATTTTTATGATAAAGATGCAAAGTAAAATAAAGGCAAAGTAAATAACTAAGTAGTAGGAGATTGATATGATAAAGATAGACCCAGGGGCCATAGGTTTCACTAGTGACTTCTCTCGAGAGCATAAGTATTCTACGGTGGGTGAACAAATTACTGTTGAGAAATTGACAGAATTGAGCATAGTTATGAGAATATCTAGGTATGATCATGTATATAGGCATCACGTCCGAGACAAGTAGACTGACTCCTGCCTGCATCTACTACTATTACTCCACTCATCGACCGCTATCCAACATGCATCTAGAGTATAAAGTTAAAAACAGAGTAACGCCTTAAGCAAGATGACATGATGTAGAGGGATAGACTCATGCAATATGAAGAAAACCCCATCTTGTTGTCCTCGATGGCAACAATACAATACGTGCCTTGCTGCCCTTACTGTCACCGGGAAAGGACACCGCAAGATTGAACCCAAAGCTAAGCACTTCTCCCATTGCAAGAAAGATCAATCTAGTAGGCCAAACCAAACTGATAATTCGAAGAGACTTGCAAAGATAACCAATCATACATAAAAGAATTCAGAGAAGATTCAAATATTATTCATAGATAGACTTGATCATAAACCCACAATTCGTCGGTCTCAACAAACACACCGCAAAAACAAGATTACATCGAATAGATCTCCACAAGAGAGGGGGAGAACATTGTATTGAGATCCAAAAAGAGAGAAGAAGCCATCTAGCTACTAACTATGGACCCGTAGGTCTGAGGTAAACTAATCACACTTCATCGGAGGGGCTATGGTGTTGATGTAGAAGCCCTCCGTGATTGATGTCCCCTCCGGCGGAGCTCTGGAATAGGCCCCAAGATGGGATCTCGTGGATACAAAAAGTTACGGCGGTGGAATTAGGATTTTGGCTCCGTATCTGATCGTTTGAGGGTACGTGGGTATATATAGGAGGAAGAAGTACGTCAGTGGAGAAACAGGGGGCCCACGAGGGTGGAGGGCGTGCCTGGGGGGGGGGGGTAGGCGCGCCCCCTACCTCGTGGCCTCCTGTTACGTGGCTTGACGTAGGGTCAAAGTCTCCTGAGTTGTATTCGATGAGAAAATCACGTTCCCGAAGGTTTCATTCCGTTTGGACTCCGTTTGATATTCCTTTTCTTCGAAACCCTAAAACAGGCAAAAAAATAGCAATTCTGGGCTGGGCCTCCGATTAATAGGTTAGTCCCAAAAATAATATAAAAGTGGATAATAAAGCCCAATAATGTCCAAAACAATAGATAATATAGCATGGAGCAATCAAAAATTATAGATACGTTGGAGACGTATCAATTCTCTACTTCATTCTGAAATTCTTTGAAATGTGTTTCATCAAGTAGATATACCCATACCTACTTAAATCATTTGTGAAGGTTAGAAAATAAGGATACCCGCCGCGTGCTTCAACACTCAACGGACCACATATATCGGTACGTATTATTTCCAACAAGTCATTAGCTCGCTCCATTGTTTCGGAGAACGGAGGTTTAGTCATCTTACCCATGAGGCATGGTTCGCAAGTATCAAATGATTCATAGTCAAGTGATTACAAAAGTCCATCTGCATGGAATTTCTTCATGCGTTTTACACCAATATGACCTAAATGGCAGTGCCACAAGTATGTTGCACTATCATTTTCAACTTTGCATCTTTTGGCATCAATATTATGAATATGTATATCACTATGATCGAAATTCACCAAGAATAGACCATTCATCAAAGGTGCATGACCATAAAAGATGTTACTCATATAAATAGAACAACCATTATTCTCTGACTTAAATGAATAACCGTCTCAGAATAAACAAGATCCAGATATAATGTTCATGCTCAATGCTAGCACTAAATAACAACTAGTGAGGTCTAAAACTAATCCCGAAGGTAGATGTAGAGGTAGCGTGCCGATGGCGATCACATCGACCTTGGAACCATTCTCGGGGCGCATCGTCACCTCGTCCTTAGCCAATCTTCATTTATTCCGCAACTCCTGTTTCGAGTTACAAATATGAGCAACTGATCTAGTATCAAATACCCAGGCACTACTACAAGAATTAGTAAGGAACACATTAATAACGTGTATATCAAATATACCTTTGTTCTCTTTGCCATCCTTCTTACCTGCCAAGTATTTGGGGCAGTTCTGCTTCCAGTGACCATTTCCTTTGCAGTAGAAGCACTCAGTTTCTGGCTTGGGTCCAGCTTTGGGCTTCTTCACGGGAGAGACAACTTGCTTTCCATTATTCTTGAAGTTCCCTTTCTCTCCCTTGCCCTTTTTCTTAAAATTGGTGGTCTTATTAACCATTAAAACTTGATGCTCTTTCTTGATTTCTACCTCCGTCGATTTCAGCATCGCGAAGAGCTCGGGAATCGTATTTTTCATCCCTTGCATATTGTAGTTCATCACGAAGCCTTTGTAGCTTGGTGGTAGTGACTGAAGAACTCTGTCAATAACACTCTCAACTAGAAGATCAATTCCCAGCCGAGTCAAGTGTTTATGATACCCAAACATTTTGAGTATGTGCTCACTGACAGAACTGTTCTCCTCCATCTTATAGCTAAAGAACTTGTTGGAGACTTCATATCTCTCAGCCCGGGCATTAGCTTGAAATATCAATTTAAGCTCTTGGAACATCTCATATGCTCTGTGGCATTCAAAACGCTTTTGAATTCCTGGTTCCAAGCTGTAAAGCATGGCACACTAAACTATTGAGTAGTCATCAGATCGAGCCTGCCAGACGTTCATAACATCTGCTTCAACTCCCACAGAAGGTCTGTCACCTAGCGGTGCATCAAGGACATAATTCTTCTGTGCAGCAATGAGGATAATCCTCAAGTTACAGACTCAGTCCTGCTACCACCATCTTTCAACTTAGCTTTCTCTAGGAATGCATTAAAATTCAGGGGAACGGTAGCATGGGCCATTGATCTACAACATAGATATGCAAAAATATTAAGACTAAGTTCATGATAAATTTTAGTTCAAATAATCAAATTACTAATGAACCCCCACTTAAATCAACATCCCTCAAGTTGTCTAAGTGATACATGATCCAAATCAACTAACCCATGCCCGATCATCATGTGAGATGGGGTAGTCTTCAATGGTGAACATATGTATATTGATCATATCTACTATATGACTCACGTTCGACCTTTCGGTCTCCAGTGTTCTGAGACGATGTCTATACATTCTAGGCCCGTGAAGTTTAACCCAAGTACTCTGTATGTGCAAAACTGGCTTACACCCGTTGTATGTGAACGTAGAATCTATCACACCCGATCATCACAAGGTGCTTCGAAACGACGAACTTTAGCAATGGTGCATACTCGGGGAGAACACTTTTATCTTGAAATTAAGCTAAGGGATCATCTTATAATTCTACCGTCGTTCTAAGAAAAATAAGATGCATAAAGGATAAACATCACATGCAATCAAAATATGTGACATGATATGGCCATCATCATCTTGTGCTTTTGATCTCCATCTCCAAAGCATCGACATGATATCCATCGTCATCAGCACGACACCTTGATCTCCGTCGTTGCATCAGGGTCGTCTCACCAACTATTGCTTCTAAAACTATAGCTAACGCATAGCGATTTAGTAAAGCAATTACATGGCGCTTAAGTGATTGACACACATGTCATACAATATTTAAAGACAACCTTAAGGCTCCTGCAGGTTGTCATACTCATCGACATGCAAGTCATGAGCTTATTACAAAACATGATCATCTCATACATAAACGTATATAACATCAGATCTTTACCATATCACATCACAACATGCCATGTGAAAACAAGTTAGACGTCCTCTACTTCGTTGTTGCAAATTTTACGTGGCTGCTACGGGCAACTAGCAAGAACCGTTCTTACCTATGCAAAACCACAACGATGATTATCAAGTTGCTATTTAACCTTCTGCAAGGACCGTGTAGTCAAATAAGATTCAACTAAAGTGGGAGAGACAAACACCCGCTAGCCACCTTTATGCAAAACAAGTTGCATGTTAGTCGGTGGAACCGGTCTCATGTGCGTGGACATGTAAGGTTGGTCTGAGCTGCTTCATCCCACAATACCGCCGAATCAAAATAAGACATTGGTCGAAAGCAATATGACCATCACCGCCCACAACTCCTTTGTGTTCTACTAGTGCATATCATCTACGTATAGACCTGGCTCATGATGCCACTTTTGGGGAACGTTGCATGAAAAACAAAAAAATTCTATGCACATGAAAGATCTATCCATGGAGACGCATACCTATGAGAGGGGGAGAGCATCTACATACCCTTGTAGATCGCTAAGAGGGAGCATTTATCAACGCGGTTGATGTAGTCATACACCTTCTTGATCCATCCCAATCAAGTACCGAACGTATGACACCTCCGCGTTCAGCACACGTTCAGCTCGATGACGTCCTCGCCTTCCCGACCCAGCAAGAGAGGAGAAGTAGTAGATGAGTTCCGGCAACACGGCGGCGTGGTGACATTGGTGGTGAAACTACTCCGCTGAGCTTCGCCGAACTCAACGGTTTATGACGGAGGACAAACTAGAGGGAGAGGGGGCGCCGCACACGGCTTGTAATCGTGGTGTGTGTTGCCCCTCCCCTCCTCAAATATATATAGGTGGAGGGAGAGGGGAGGCTGCCTAGGCGTGCCCCCAAGGTGGCCGGCAGCCGCCCTGGGCTCCTGCCCTAGGCGCCTCCCCCTTTCCATCTTTAGGGGGTGGAGGAGATGGTAGGGGAGGGGCCTATGGCTGCCCTGCCTTGGGTGCCCCTTTTCCTTCCTATAGGGCCAACGGACAGGAGGTGGGCGCGCCAGCCCCCTTGTGGGCTGGTGTGCTCCCTTCCTTGGCCCGTTTGGCCCAATAACTACCCGAGGCCTCCCAGAACCCCTTCTGGTGATCCGATAATATTTCGGTGCATTCTGAAACCCTTTCGGAGACCAAATACTATCATCCTATATATCAATCTTTACCTCCGGACCATTCTGGAGCCCCTCGTCATGTCCGTGATCTCATCTGGGACTCCGAAAAATATTCAGTCACCAACATACATAACTCATTTATGCTATATCGTCAATGATCGTTAAGCATGCGGACCCTATGGCTTCGAGAATGATGTAGACATGGCCGAGACGCTCTCTGGTCAATAACCAATAGCGGGACCTGGATGCCCATACTGGTTCCTACATATTCTACGAAGATCTTTATTAGTCGAACCTTTATGACAACATACGTAGTTCCCTTTGTCTGTCAGTACATTACTTGCCCGAGATTCGATCGTCGGTATCTACATACCTAGTTCAATCTCGTTACCAGAAAGTATCTTTACTCGCTCCGTAATACATCATCTTGCAACTAACTCCTTTGTCACTTTGCTTGCAAGCTCCTTGTGATGTTGTATTACCGAGAGGGCCCTGTCGGCGTCCCGGGAACGGGGTACCCAGACTTGCCTGCCTGCGGCCCAGGGCGTGGGTCCACCAATGGCCTGGTACGACCCATCTCCACCAGCAACCACTCAAGACCCTCGTGAGGGGCCAAGCCTCGCGAGGCGGACGACACCAAGAACTCCCCAGGGGCGGCCTCGCTAGGTTGGCTCCTGAGGAGCGGAGATATCTATGCAAGGGAAACCTCGCGAGGTCCGCGTGATGTGAGCCATGACGACCAAGGCCAGGCGGGCGCCAGCGGGCGCAGGATGCCAGTTTCCTCTTTGGTGCTAAGGAAGCAGGCGCAGGCGAGGAGTCCTGAGGCATCAGGCAAAGGATTCCATATCGGTTCAACAAGACCAAGACCAACAGGACGACAGGACGGAGGTCACCGCGGAGCCCGCGACGGCGTCACCACCAGAGCCTTTGGCAAGCGAAGACCACCTTTTGTCAGGATAACTTGTACTAGTTGTCTCCCTTCAAAATTGGATGTTGTGGGATGATAACCCACAAGTATAGGGGATCAATTCTAGCCTCTTTCAATAAGTAAGAGTGTTGAACCCAACAAGGAGCTAAAGGTAGAACAAATATCCCCTCAAGTTCTATCAACCATCGATACAACTCTACACACGCTTAACGTTCGCTTTACCTAGAACAAGTATAAAACTAGAAGTACTTTGTAGGTGTTTTTGGATAGGTTTGCAAGAATATAAAGAGCACGTAAATAAAAACTAGGGGCTGTTTAGGTAAAGAAGCAATAAAGTTAGTATAGCGAGTGTGGAAAGTGGTGGTAGGAGTTGTGAAATTGTCCCTAAGCAATTGACTACTTTACTAGACCGATAGCAAGTTTTATGTGGGAGAGGCCACTGCTAGCATGTCATCCCTGACTTGGAATTCTATGCACTTATGATTGGAACTACTAGCAAGTATCCGCAACTATTAACGTTCATTAAGGTAAAACCCAACCATAGAATTAAGGTATATTGGTCCCCCTTCAATCTCGTATGCATCAATTTCTATGCTAGGTTGAAGCTTCTGTCACTCTTGCCCTCCAATACATAGTCCTATCAACATACAACTAACCCTATGGTGTGATCCACGCGCGCGCTCATATGATGGGCACCAAAGGATAGCAACGTAACCACAAGCAAATTAAACCAATCATAGCAATTCACCAATTACCGATAGGACAACGAAAATCTACTCAGACATCATAGGATGGCAACACATCATTGGATAATAATATGAAGCATAAAGCACCATGTTCAAGTAGAGGGTATAGTGGGTTGCGGGAGAGTGGACCGCTGTAGATAGATGGGGTAAAGTGATGAAGATGTTGGTGAAGATGACAGAGGTGTTGGTGTAGATCGTTGTCGCGATGATGGCCCCGACGGCGTTTCGGCGCCACCGGGAGAGAGGGGGACACTACAAAAAGAAGACACATCTGTTACATTTTGGGCCGAACGAAATTTTTTTCTGTCATACATATGACACTTCTATGACGATAATTGTGACAAAACCCGGTATCATCATAGATGTGGTGGGCTCCTACTTCTATGAAAAAAAATGATGACAGAAAATGGACTTTTCGTCCTGGGCGGGCCGGAGACGCAGCTGCATGACATTCTTTGGGCCGTCTGTCGTGGTTTTGTCACGGCAGATGTCCTAGAGAAAGGACTTAGTCGTGGAGCCATCGCGACGGGTTAGCTTGAAGGGGTTAAAGCGGACACAAGGACGCAAGAGAGTTTATACTAGTTCGTCCCCTTTGATGAAGGTAAAAGCCTACGTCTAGTTGTGATGGAATTGATGGGGTTTCGATGACTAGGGAGCAAACAAGCTTCGCCTATGTCCCGAGTTATTGTCTGTTGTCCTTGAACTGCCGCCGGGTCATCCCCTTATATACACGGGTGACTCTCGTCGGCTTATGGAGTCCCAATACCGGCTCATAGATGTGTCCGGTTTGGTCTCTTCTTATTCCTAACTTACAATACAGGTTAACTACTAACGCCGGTTTACGGCTGCAGGCCTTGAGCCGACCATGGGCCTTGAGCCCTCTTCTGTCTTCTTGGGCTTTAACTTACTTAACTACTGACAAAGTTAACCCGGCCCAGATAGGCCGGTTTACGCCCAGTAGTAATATCCCCAACATTAGGCCCCAGATTGATTTGAACGGGTTCATGTCAATCCTTTAATAAAAGCTTCATCTTCAACATCTTCTTATAAATTGGTAAACCACCATGATGTCATCTTCTCTGATTGCTGTAAACCGGAGTGACGTCACCTGTCATAACGAAGCTATCCATTATGCTTCTTTGTTAATAGATTGGCGGAAATCGAGGTGACAGCTCCGTTTTGTGGCCCCTTGATTGTCGCGCCTGACTCATGTTCTTTCGCCTTATAAATAGGACCGAAGGGTCATTTCTTTTCTCCTTCCATGCCTTCTTCATCTTCCTCGCATCGCCAGCCTCGGAGCTCCGCCGCCGCCGTCGACCTCTGCCTCATCCTTGGCCGCTGCATCAAACTGAGCGCACCAGAACATCACGGCAACCTTCCGCATCTTCCTCAGCTCCGGTAAATCTTCTATCTTTTCCCCCGCAGATCTGGCCTAGGGTTTCACAGTTCTTCAGTGTTCATCATCTGCCTCTTGCTCATACAATAGATCTTTAGATGAATCCGCAAATCTTTATTCTGTGCAATGATAGTTGTTTGACCTTCGCCTTTACTTATGCATCTCAAACCATGGGTCTATATGAACGTTTTGCTCATTGGTTCGGTACTGCTCCTTTGAACCTCTAAGTATTTATCTCTTCTCTGAACTTGCTTCAGATCCAATGCTTTAAATAAATCTTGTGAAACCTGTTTGTGCGTACTTGTCCATCTGCAATCTCAGCTTTTCAATGCTTAGATCAGGCGGTTTAACCTTATAGAAAATTTTCCAAACCGGTATATGCCATTAGTCCCCTTGTTGAACCGCCAGATGTTGGTTGCTTCATGAAACTCCGGTTCAGATAGTTCTGTCTCTGGTTTAACAGTGCCCATACCAACGTACTTTGATCAAATGCATTTTTGAACCAGGATCTTCTACCTTGTAGATTCCATCATGGCCAAGCAAGTATATGAGTGCAATTGGGTTCCTTCTCGCGTCACAGAGGATCAACTGGACGATTTAGTCCTGATTGGCGCTTTAGGCAGCAAAGATACCATCCATTGGAGGGATCCTGGCAAAGAATGCCCTCCCACACCTCGAGAAGGAGAGATTGTTGTTTTCATAGATCACTTAGCCCGGGGCTTTAAGCCGCCCGATTCTAAATTTTACCGGGATGTTTTAGCCGATTTCCAACTCCATCCGCAAGACACTGGCCCCAACTCTGTTACAAATATGTGCCACTTCCAAGTGCTCTGTGAGGTGTTCTTTCAAGAGGAGCCCACAGTGGAATTGTTCAGAGACCTTTTCCATCTAAACCGCCGTACTGAGTTTACTGATGGCTCTAATATGGAGTTGGGTGGCATGGCGATTCAGAAAAGGAAAGAGGTCACATACCCTCACGCCAAGCTGCACAGTCACCCCAAGGAGTGGAATCAGACATGGTTCTACTGTAAAGACACCTCCCCTGCTGGTGAGAATCCTTTGCCTGGCTTTCGTCCAGAGCGACTCAGCAATACACACCCTTTTCCTCAAAGATTGACTGCCCAGGAGAGAAGCAAATATGCTCCCCAGCTATCAAAGCTCAGAGCCTTTATGGCCAACGGTTTAACAGGGGTTGATCTCGCTCGCTGTTGGATATCATGGAGCATACTGCCCCTTAGTCAGCGCTCCGATTTGATGTGCGAGTATACTGACAGTGTTGATGACCTACTGCAACATTCAAAACTCCAGCTCTCCGATGAAGAAATCACAGAGGCTGTGCATAAGATACTGAATGAACCAGAACACGTCTGCACTAGAACCGGCCTGCTTCCCTTCTGTGCCACCAACAAACCGCCAGCTGTAAGACTTTGATTTTTCTGTTTGCTGAATCTGTTATTGATATGTCTGGTCATTGTTTTTAATATCAGTGTCTGCATAATCAGGGCAATGATCCGTTTTGGAGCAAAAAACTACCGCATGAGAAACTAGAAAAGCCAGACAAACCGGAAAGAGCAACCCGGCAAAAGACTAAAGCTGTGAAGAAGACTGCCCACAGGAAAAGAACCACTGCATCTTCTAATCCGGCCCCTGATGATGAGGTGGATAATCCGGACTTTGAGGTAGAGCTTGACTCACTTGGTTTATTTTTCATGCGTCTTATTGATGATGATATTTGTCAGGATGATGCCGAAGCCAGCCACGCGGATGTTGCAGAGGTAATTATTCTCTCTTCCGATTCAGAAACTTTGCCTTCACAAAAAATCCGTCAGGCAAACCGGAAAGTTAAATTTTCTCATCCTCTTGCTTATTTGGATCCTAAACTTCTTATGAAGACCCAACAGCACGAAGCTCGTCGCACCACCCGGCACAGCGGCCAGGTAGTTACCTCCGCCGGTTTACCGAACAGTCCGGTTCGGAAACGCCATTCAGAGGTCTCTAATTTGCTTGTCAGTGCTTGTCCTAAAGCGGGCTGCTTTCATCAACCTCTTAATCCGTCTGACTCCGATTACCAGGTTACTTCCCACTCATCTTCTGGCGAGTCATGGGCTACTCAGCTCCCACCGCTCAAAACGGTGCTTGGGTAAGCTATACTTATTGTGATGTTTGCAGTACATTGCCTGAGAACATATGCTGTATTTGATTTTGTTATTCTTCTCAGAACCAAACCTAGGCCAAGCAAGAAGGCCTGCCTAGACAAAGCGGCCGAAGAAGATGTCATTCTTGAACCAGGCAAGACACCCAATCTTGAAGCGGCTATTCCTGAGGATATACCCAACGATCCACCGCAGCAGGACGATGATCTTATTGCTGAAGAGAGACCTACTGACGCCTCAGGTCCTGTCAATCAGCCCACAGGTTCCATCCGGATTGAAAGTTCCACCGGTCCAGCAAAACCTACTAACAAGTCAACAACCCCAGTGCAAACCGGCGGTACCCAGGATGATGAGGTTGTCATTACTGGCACTGGCCATACTGAGCCAAGCAATCCTGTCGCTTTATCCAAACATTCTGCCAAGGAAGAATTTGCTGCCTTTGGCAAAGGCAAGTGGAACGCTGATCTGACGACTAATGCTGCTCTGAATGCCCAAGATATCCATTCCGGCTATCTGAACCGGTTGTATACCAGTCGCAACTATGAAGCCGGTCTGGTTAATATGATGAAAGAGAAATATGAGGTAACTTCCATATGCTCCTTCCTGCTTGTATGCTTCCATTCTTGCTGACTCTCCTAGCCCCCAAGGGCCGGTTTGCAATATTCTTTCAAACCGAGACTTACCAATATAAATCTTGATGCTTTGAAATTCGCTGATGTAGCCCCCAAGGGCCGGTTCAACTTAACATAGTTAAACCGGTACTTTAAGTAATTGAAATTGCCGCATCAGAATATATATGAGCAAATAGCCATTAGCCCCCAAGTGCCAAGTTGAATACTTGTATTGATCTTGGGGCTTTGTAAGCAATTGAAAGATAAAGACCGAATATGCATTAGCCCCCAAGTGCTAAGTGCATAACTTGTTATGTGATTGGTACTTGAATTCTTATACCGATTTGTTGAAGCATATATCTGTATGCATGCAGGCGGAGCTGAAGACGAAAGAAAACAAGTCACCGATCTCCAAGAAAACCTGAAAACCCAACAGGCTGAAACCTCCAAAGCAAAAGAGGAATTGGCCAGCGCTTTAAGCGCCATGGAACCGCTTAAGGAGAGCTTCAAGAAGAAGTGGGCGGATTGGGCCACTAAAAAGTCCACTTTGATCAAACGAGCAGAGGATGCCGAGGCTGCACTAAAACCAGTGGCGGATGAACTGACCAGCATAAAGCGGCACGTGCATGCCATGACTACTGCTATCTTTGGTAAGCCAGTTTGCCTTCTGAATTGGTTCTGCCTTCTGACAGAGTTGCCGGTTTATTAACCCTTTATGGTATTTCAGGGACACACATTGGTCACTTGGGGTCAGATGTGCGGAAGAAACTAAAAGCCGCCTATACATTGGTTGAACAATTGTATACTGGTGCCCAGCGGATCATCTGTACCGCATCTCATAACAAACCAGCGCCCACTTTGATTCAAGATACTCTGATGAAACTGTCGGTGCTTCCTGCCCGGGTTGAAGAGCTGAAGAAATCTGCTGCTCGAACCGGTGCAATCAATGCCTTAATCCGGGCAAAAGCCTGGGTGCCGGATTTTGATCCTATTGAAGCGGCTCAGGGCTATCCTAGCTTGAAGGAAGATGGGTCAGAATTTGGCGAAGCGGATCTGCGAGCAATAAACCGGGAGGTACGTCTGCTAGCTTGTCAACTGGCTGAGGAAGCAGACTTGTCTCATTATCAAGCCCAATATGACAGTCAGAACAAGCGAATAGCTGCACCAATCCATGAATCGGAAAATCTGATCCCTCCAATCCGTAAGCATACTTATGCTCCCAATATTGACCCGTCATTGCTGATCCATGATGAAGCTGTTTTTCAAGCATTAATGGGAATCGACTGGACAACTGTGGATTTCCAACCACTGGGTAGAGAAACGGAGGCTGAAGCGGCGCAGGATGACCGACAACCATCAGGCCAGGCTGGTGACCAAACTTGAACCGGAAGCCGGTTTTAAACTGCCTCTCCTTTGTGAAAAACAATTATATTATTATGGGCACCATGTTGCCTTGTAATAGGCTAGCTGATACCTTTGATGTTGATATGCCTTCGTGCATAATTTATTCTTCCTGTGGTAATGAACTTTCCAAAACACTTTTTGAAATGAAAAATTCATCAAGTGCCACCGCGGTTGTACCGTTAGGCGGAATATGATGTCTGCATATATGAAATCAAAACAAAATTTTAAGTATATGATCAAATTTTTGAGATACATAATAGCTGCCATCATTGAGCGGGAAGTTGGCTTGGCCAATCTTGAAGCGGAGTTTTGCAAACCCACACCGTTGGAGGAGATAACAACTCCTGTATATATATATATATATGACGCTGGTTTACCATGTAAACCGTGCCGGGTTATAATAAACACCGTGTTACTCCATAAGAGGATGTTAACAACAAGGATCAAACCGGAAAAATAGTCTCCGGATTGACGTGAACTGTGTTCCGTCAATTGATTGGTTAAAAAACTTTGTCGGTTTAAAAAACACAATGAAAAGCAAAAAACCCCCCTTCAAAGAAAAGTGTGAAGCAAAAGCAACGAAAAACCGTTTGCCAAAAAAGGTTTATTTAAGCTGATCAAATGGCGTTACCATGGCCAAACACGACCAAGCTCCCGTTAGGTGTAACTATGGTTCTAGTCAGCCAGGTCCCCAAATGAAACCGTGGCATTTATGCCGACCAAATGGCATGGTCATGGTTCGGGTTCGACCAAGCCCCCAAGTGATTCTGTGGCCTTAGGCCGATCAAGAGGCATGACTGGTTCAGACATGACCAAGTCCCCAAGTGATCTGGTGGCTCTCGCCTATCAAGAGGCATGGTATTGGTTCGGACACGACCAATCCTCCAAGTGATATAACACAATGCTTTTAGCAAAGCGAACTCAAGGGGTAAACCGGAGGCCGCTTTAGAGCAACTCCGTGTAACCTCACATGATGTAAAAGAATAGATACCCCGCTTTAGCTGAGGTTCCGGTTTATTATATTTAAACATAATATGTACATTATCGTAATATGTACATAAGTATAGCCAATGGTTCAGGTATAGTAAGGCCGAAGATGAGCTATATTCCACGGCCTGTTAGTCTCCTCCTCTGATGTACGTGAGTCCTTATGCTCTCGAATATCAATCAGATAGTACGACCCGTTGTGTAGATTCTTGCTGACCACGAAAGGCCCCTCCCAAGGTGGGGATAGCTTATGCATATCAGTCTGATCTTGGATGAGCCGAAGCACCAAATCTCCTTCCTGAAAGGTTCTGGTTCTGACCCGGCGACTGTGATAACGACGAAGATCCTGCTGGTAAATCGCCGATCGGGCGGCTGCGATGTCACGCTCTTCATCCAACCGGTCCAAAGCATCTTGCCGTGCTGTCTTGTTGTCCGCTTCAATATAAGCCGTGACACGAGGTGAATCATGACGGATATCACTGGGGAGAACCGCCTCCGCTCCATAAACCATGAAGAACGGTGTGTATCCTGTTGATCTGTTGGGTGTTGTATTGATGCTCCATAACACAGATGGTAATTCTTCTACCCAACTACTCGGCGTTCTCTGCAAAGGAACCATGAGTCGGGGCTTGATGCCTCTCAAGATCTCTTGATTAGCTCTTTCTGCTTGACCATTGGACTGTGGATGTGCCAGTGATGAAACGTCGATCCGGATGTGCTCCCGTTCGTAGAACTCCTTCATAGCACCTTTGGACAAATTGGTACCATTATCTGTGATAATACTGTGCGAAAGCCAAACCAGAAAATCACCTTTTTGATGAACTGAACCGCCATGGCCGCATCACACTTGCTAACAGGTTCTGCCTCCACCCACTTTGTAAACTTGTCAACCGCCACCAGGAGGTGGGTCTTCTTATCTTTGGACCTTTTGAAAGGCCCAACCATATCCAGCTCCCAAGTCGCAAACGGCCAAGTAATTGGAATCATTCTCAATTCTTGAGCCGGTACATGAGCACGCCTTGAAAACCTTTGGCAACCATCACATCGTCTGACCAGATCCTCTGCATCAGCATGAGCAGTTAACCAATAAAAACCATGGCGAAACACTTTAGCCACCAGAGACTTTGAACCGGCGTGGTGACCACAGTCTCCTTCGTGGATCTCACGCAAAATTTCACGGCCTTCTTCAGGAGACACGCAGCGTTGAAAAGCTCCTGATATACTGCAATGATGCAACTCGCCGTTGATGATAGCCATGGACTTGGATCGCCGAATTATCTGCCGGGCTAGAATCTCATCCTCTGGCAACTCACCCCGGTTCTTGTACGCCAGGTAAGGAAGCGTCCAATCTGGAATAACATGAAGAGCCGCCACCAATTGAGCCTCCGGATCAGGAATAGCCAAATCCTCTTCACCAGGGATCTTGACCGACGGGTTGTGCAGCACATCCAGAAAAACATTGGGTGGGACCGGTTTGCGCTGAGAGCCCAGCCGGCTTAAAGCGTCTGCCGCTTCATTTTTCCGCCGGTCCACGTGGTCCACCTGATAGCCTTTGAAATAACCTGCGACAGTATCCACCTCACGACGATATGCTGCCATGAGTGGGTCCTTGGAGTCCCAAGTGCCAGACACTTGCTGAGCCATAAGGTCTGAGTCACCGAAGCACTTAACTCGACTTAGATTCATCTCCTTAGCCATCCAGAGACCATGGAGCAAGGCTTCATACTCAGCTGCATTGTTAGTACAAGGGAACATTAAACAGAGAACATAACAAAACTTATCACCTCGTGGGGAAGTTAATACGACTCCAGCCCCCGAGCCTTCCAACTGCCTGGATCCGCCAAAATGGATGGTCCAATATGTATGATCCGGCTTTTCTTCAGGTGCTTGCATTTCCGTCCAATCATTGATGAAATCAACAAGTGCTTGAGACTTAACCGCTGTCCGAGGCACATACTTCAAACCGTACGGCCCCAGCTCTATGGCCCACTTTGCAATCCGGCCAGTTGCTTCCCGGTTCTGAATGATATCTCCCAAAGGAGCAGAACTGACCATCGTAATTGAGTGCCCTTGGAAATATTGTTTAAGCTTCCGGCTTGCCATAAAAACTCCATACACCAGCTTCTGCCAATGCGGATACCTTTGCTTGGACTCAATGAGCACCTCGCTGATATAATAGACTGGACGTTGAACCGGATGCTCCTTACCTGCCTCGTTTAGCTCCACCACAATAGCTATGCTGACCGCCTGAACATTAGCAGCAACATATAGCAGTAACAGCTCCTTGTCAATGGGAGCGGCGAGCACAGGCGGATTGGCCAATTGCCGCTTTAAGTCCTCAAATGCTTCATCAGTAGCAGAAATCCAGACAAACTGATCCGTCTTTTTCAACATCTGATACAAAGGGATTGCCTTCTCACCCAGGTGACTGATAAACCGGCTTAGCGCAGCAATCCGGCCTGCCAGGCATTGAACATCGTTGATACACTTCGGTTTAGCCAGGGAGGTGATAGCCGTGATCTTCTCCGGATTAGCCTCAATTCCCCTATTGGACACTAGAAAACCCAATAGCTTGCCTGCTAGTAAACCAAAGACACACTTGTCCGGATTAAGCATCATCTTGTATGTTCTCAGGTTATCAAAGGTTTCCTTCAAATCATCAATCAGAGTCTCCTTCTCCCGTTGGTAAGTTGCCTGGGCACTCTTGAGCCCGAAGGGCATAGACACATAGCAGAAGGCTCCAAAGGGAGTTATAAATGCTGTCTTCTCCTGGTCCTCAACTGCCATTTTGATCTGATGATAGCCAGAATACGCATCCAAAAAACTTAAACGCTCACACCCCGCCGTAGCAATTTGATCAATACGGGGGAGGGCAAAAGGATCTGCTGGACAAGCTTTATTAACATCTGTGTAATCCACACACATGCGCCAGGTGCCGTTTTTCTTGAGGACCAGCACCGGATTGGCAAGCCACTCAGGGTGAAAAACTTCAACAATAAAGCCAGCTGCTAAGAGCCTGGCTACCTCTTCTCCAATCGCCTTGCATCTTTCTTCGTTAAACCGGCGGAGGAACTGTTTCACCAGTTTATATTTAGGATCCACATTAAGTGTGTGCTCAGCGAGTTGCCTCGGTACACCTGGCATGTCGGAGGGCTTCCATGCAAAAATGTCCCGATTCTCATAGATGAACTCGATGAGCACGCTTTCCTATTTCGGATCCAAGTTGGCACTGATGCTGAACTGCTTGGACGAATCGCCAGGTACGAAGTCAACAAGCTTAGTTTCTACTGCCGATTTGAACTTCAGGGTCGGATCATGCTCCATAGTTGGCTTCTTCAACGGAGTCATGTCCGCCGGATCAACGTTGTCTTTATAGTACTTCAACTCCTCGGTGGCACAAACTGACTCTGCATAAGCCGCATCTCCTTCCTCGCATTCCAAAGCGATTTTGTGGCTTCCGTGAACCATTATTGTCCCCTTGTGACCCGGCATCTTGAGCTGCAAATACACATAACAGGGCCGAGCCATAAACTTGGCGTATGCCGGTCGCCCAAACAGGGCATGATATGGACTTTGGATCTTCACCACTTCAAACGTCAATGTCTCCAACCTGGAATCATGACCATCCCTAAAGGCCACTTCCAGAGCTATCTTACCAACGGGATATGCTGATCTGCCAGGCACTACACCGTGGAATACTGTATTAGACGGTTTGAGATTCTTATCTGTTAGTCCCATACGACGGAAGGTCTCATAGTACAGGATGTTAATGCTGCTCCCTCCATCCATGAGCACCTTGGTGAACTTATAACCTCCCACCTGAGGTGCCACCACCAGAGCCAACTGACCCGGATTATCGACCTGGGGTGGGTGATCCTCTCTGCTCCATATGATTGGCTGTTCAGACCAACGTAGATAACGGGGTATGGCCGGTTCAACAGAGTTGACTGCCCGCCTCTGAACCTTCCGGTCTCGCTTGTCCAAGCTAGTGGTGAAGACATGGTACTGCCCACTACTCAACTACTTTGGGTTGCTCTGGTAACCTGACTGTTGCTGCTGTTGGTTGTTCTGACTATTTTGACCATTATGTCCGCCCGAATTACCACTAAATCCTGAACCGAAACTTCCTCCACCGTAACCCGGCCCGGATCCTGAGCCACCGCCAGATTCGTGATCATACCGGAAATTATTAGAATTCTTGAACTCCTGCACAATAAAGCAATCCTTCCAAAGGTGGTTTGTTGGCGCCTCCTTCATCCCATGTCTTGGACAGGGCTGGCTTAGCAGATAGTTTAGGCGGTTTGGGTTAGGGTTGGGTGCTGCATTACGATTTTTCGGCCTACCCTTGCGTCGCTGGCCATTGTCCTGTGCATTGGTATTAGCCACAAAGTCCATGTTACCATCCGCTTTACGCTTGCCTCCTCCGCCATTGCCTACCCAGTGATGCTGCTGACCTTTGGAGCTGCTGTTCTTCTTCCCTTTCCCTGTCTTGTCATCATCAGATTCGGGATCCTTGGTACTATCAGAATCAGCATATTTCACCAAAGCGGCCATGAGGGTCCCCATGTCGGTGCAATGACGCTTCATCCGTCCCAATTTCAACTTCAGGGGCCCAAACTGGTAGTTGCCTTCTAGGGTTAATACTGCGGTGTCAGCGTTGATGCGGTCTAAGGAGTGCAACACTTGTGAAACCCGGCGCACCCAATGAGTCGTTGATTCTCCTTCCTCCTAGACGCATGCAGCTAAGTCCACTATCGACATAGGCTGTTTACAGGTATCCTTGAAATTGCTGATAAACCAGGCTCGTAATTGGGCCCATGAACTGATAGAATTAGCCGGCAAGCTTTTTAACCAAGTACGGGCCGTTCCTTCAAGCATCATGGTAAAGTATTTTGCACACGCCGTGTCATCCACATCAAGCATCTCCATGGCCATCTCATAGCTCTCCACCCATGTCTCTGGAGGTTGATCCGCCGTGTAATTTGGTACCTTGCGCGGGCCTTTGAAATTCTTGGGCAGGCGCACGTTGCGTAAAGCGGGGATAAGGCAAGGCACCCCCAAAGAACTAGAAGTAACACCAGGTTCGATCGAGATGGTTGGACGAACCGGCGTGAGCTGCCGAGCCTGATGCTGTGCGGCTAACTCGGCCTCCCTGCGCGCTCGGGCCCGGTTCACCACTTCCTGAGCGTCATCAGCACCACCCGTCGGGTTGTTGCCACGGGGTGCTTCGCGTCGTTCATTACTCGACACTGCTGGTTCATCCATATGTCTGCTATAGCTCCGGCTTGGACGGGGGGTCGAGTGGATCCGGTCGCGGCTGTACGAGTACGCTTCCTGTTGGGCCAAAGCTGTCCTCAGAAGTTCCTTGACCCGTCGCGTCTCTACTGCCTACGGCGATTCACCTTCAATTGGAATGGCCTCCAGCCGTGCAGCAGCGGCAACAAGATTGTCCATTGGGTTAGAGTAGTGACCCGGAGGTGTTAAAGCATCCTGAGGTATAACGGTGTTTTGACGAGGTGGGTCCATCTGACGAGGCTGAACCGGTGCACCGGTCCCAGGGGCTTCTGCCCGGTTCCCCTCCAGCGGATTGCCGGCTCTTGGTCCTGGAGTGTTGAAAAGGTCTCTGGCCTCGAAAACCGAAGGTAAGCGGGATCGGTGCTTCCTCCTCATGACTTCACGCGACGCGCTCTGGTCCAACATAAGCCTGTAGGCCTGTGCGTCTAAAGCGGCCCGCTCTGCGGCCATCCTGGTGTCCTCAGCCGCCAGACCCGCCTTGGCCTGGGTGATCTGTTCCTTTACCTTTGCAATCTCCGTGTTGTGAATGTCCTGATCTGGCGGATTAACTTCCGCCATAAGCACATCCAACGCATCAAATAGTTCTGATAGAACCTGAGCCGGCGGGCGCACAGGGCCTCCTGCCCCGGCAGCCATCGCTGCTGCTGAACCGGAGATCGTTGCCGCAGCTGTCGAAGAATGAAGCGCTGCTTGTGTTCCGGCCATGAATATTCCAACCCGGTTGGGCGGATCAGAGGGGTCCGGAATACTTTCGCCATCAGAACAGCTCCCAATCCGGCCATCTTGTAGCTGATAAAGAGATTCGGTTTCTCCGGTCGAAGATTTGTCACCGGAACAAACGACAGTCGCCCCGCGAAATTCCGATCCGTCCTCATAACTTCCTCCATGGATGAGTCCCACGAAGGCACGCTTCATGGCCGGTTTAACCCGGGCGGATTGCGCACGCTGAGCCGTCTCGACGAGGTCGGTGTAGATGTCCGGCTCAGGGCCCGGTTCACCGATCTTGCCAATGAAAACGTGAATTCTACCAAAGGGGACCTGGTACCCGTACTCAATTGAGTCGGCCTCGGGGCCCCAGCCCGCGTCGTCGATGTAGAGCTTGCCGTGACGACTCTTAGTCATCCGGCCTACCGCGTAGCCCTTGAGTCCTTCAAAGCGGCCCTCCAAGAACCGGAAACCATCGTGCGATAGCCCCACGGTGGGCGCCAACTATCGTGGTTTTTTCACGGCAGATGTCCTAGAGAAAGGACTTAGTCATGGAGCCATCGCGACGGGTTAGCTTGAAGGGGTTAAAGCGGACACAAGGACGCAAGAGAGTTTATACTAGTTTGGCCCCTTCGATGAAGGTAAAAGCCTACGTCTAGTTGTGATGGAATTGATGGGGTTTCGATGACTAGGGAGCAAACAAGCTTCGCCTATGTCTTGAGTTATTATCTGTTGTCCTTGAACCGCCGCCGGGTCGTCCCCTTATATACACGGGTGACTCTCGTTGGCTTATGGAGTCCCAATACCGGCTCATAGATGTGTCCGGTTTGGTCTCTTCTTATTCCTAACTTACAATACAGGTTAACTACTAACGCCGGTTTACGGCTGCAGGCCTTGAGCCGACCATGGGCCTTGAGCCCTCTTCTGTCTTCTTGGGCTTTAACTTACTTAACTACTGACGAAGTTAACCCGGCCCAGATAGGCCGGTTTACGCCCAGTAGTAATATCCCCAACACCGTCCATGATGGAAAAAACCGTGGTAGAAGCGAGGGGGAGGAAAATTTCGGGGAGTTCCCGGTTACGGTGGGAGGTCGGGGGCCGAGCGATGCGCGCTTCTCTCGTACACGTACACGCGTGTGTGCGAGGCGTTGGCTCTAACTGAACCCGAGCGAGGCATTGGGCTCTAACTGAACCCGAACGATTGCACTACAGGCTACGCGTTACTGAACCCGAGCGATCGATCGATGGCTGTTAACTGAACCCGATCGAGCGATTCCTTCGCTACTTCTGCTAACTGAAGCCGATCGATTGGATGAACACGGGGGGGGGGGGGGGGGGGGGGGGGTGGATGAACATGACCCCGTGGTGTTGCCTCTGGATGAACAGGACCCCGATCGATCGAGCCGGTTGGAGCTGGATGAACAGGACCTGTGGAGGGCTAGATGAACAGGACCACCCCGTGGAGGGCAGGATGAACAGTAGACGGTGGAGGGCAGGATGAACAGTAGCCCGTGGAGGGGTGGTTGAACATGAGCCCGTGGAGAGGGCTGGTTGAACAATAGCCAGTGGAGTAGCGCGCGGTGGAGGCTGGATGAGCAGGAGCCCGTGGATGAACAGTCGCAGGTGGAGGCTGGAGGAGGTCGACGGTGGATGAACAGTAGCTCGTGGAGGCTGGAGGGGGGCGACGGTGGAGATGAACAGTATCCCGTGGAGTCCCGTTTTGTGGTACGCCACACCCCTCCCGATGAACAGGACCCCCGTTTCGACCGTAGCGCTCCAACACAAGTCCGTTTCGTCCATTTTGCGGTACGCCACACCCCTCCCGATCAACAGGACCCCCATTTCGGCCGTAGGAGGTCCGTTTCCTCCGTTTTGCGGTACGCCAGACCCCTCCTGATGAATAGGATCCCGTTTCGAACGTGGCCGGTCAAACACAAGGCCGTTTCCTCCATTTTGCGGTACGCCAGGCCTCGTTTCCATCGCCTGTTCTATCCAAGCCCTCCCGATGAACACGACCACGCATTCCGTTCCGACCCAGCCGGTTGGCTCCCACGCGTTCTGTTGCCTCCCCATGAACACGACGCATTCCGTTGCCTCCCCATGAACACGACGCATTCCGTTGCTTCCCCATGAACACGATGCATTCCGTTGCCTCCCCATGAACACGACGACGACGCTGTTTCTCCATTCCGACCTAGCCTTGTACACGAGCCCTGGCCGTACGTATGCGCGAGTAGGCGTTCGAGACCCCGCCCGTATGTACACATACGTGGCCATATTTTCTTTCTTGTACCCTGGCCGCTGTACGTACGTGTACATGCTACGTGCGCGCCTCTACTACGACACGTGCGCGCCTCTACATCCACCAGTATATATGTACGTACACGTTCGTGACCAGAATGACAACGCTACGTACGCTTCGACCAGGTGGGTCCCGACTGTCACACACTTCCTTGCGTGCGAAGATGTTGCTGGTGGGTCCCAACAGTCAGGGGCAAACATTTTTTCACAAAATACGGTGGCTTGTCCGGTGGGTCCCCGCTATCAGGTGGATGAATAATTATTTTGCACGTAATAAGGAGGCACTTCCTTGCTGCGGCCGTGGACCCAGCTATTAGCCTCTCCACGTACAGTCCACGTCCGATGGAAGCCGTTCCTTGACCATGTTGACCACGCCGCGCCGAGAGCACCAAGGCGGTGGACGACGGCGAGGCCTAGGAAGGGGACGATGCAGAGCCGGGGAAGACGCGGCAGTGGATGCCCACGCGTAGAGGAGTACGAGGGTTCACTGGTTCTCTGAGGTGTGAGGCTGCCGTCACCGCAGAATAATAGGGGGTGTGGGTGAGTAGAGGGATGGCCTGGCCAGCGGTGGGAGTAGTAAGGGGCGGTGAGGCCTCCGCCGCATCGTAGCCGGCCATGGGAGGCAGGAGCACGAGGCACGACCGGCGCTGGTTTGGGCGGCTGGAGCAAGAAGACCAGAGGTTGAAGAAGCACTACAGCCGTTGGATGGACATCGTACGGTCACTGGAGCTAGAATTGTGCATATTGACTAAGTTGACAAAGCCCTCCGTCCCCGTCAACTTAGTAGGCCCTCCATATCGTACGGTCACTGGAGCTAGAATTGTTCATTTTTTTTGTGCGTAATAAGGAGGCACTTCCGGTGGGTCCGAGCTGACAGCAGGGGGAACGTTTTTTTTCGTGAAATACGGTGGCCCGTTGGGTGGGTCCCAGCAGTCAGGGGCAAACGTTTTTTTCATGATATACTGGTGGGCGTCCGGTGGGTCCCTGCTGTCAGGTGGAGGAATAATTATTTTCCGCCTAATAAGGAGGCACTTCCTTGTGGCTGCTGTGGACCCAGCTGTCAGCCTCTCCACGTACAATATTCTTCCGATGGAATTCGGTCGTTGACCACATTGACCACGCCGCGCCGACAGCACCACGGCGGTGGACGACGGTGAGGCCTAGGAAGGGGACGACGCGGAGCCGGGGAAGACGCGGCAGTGGATGCCCACACGGAGAGGAGTACGAGGGTTCACTGGTTCGGCTGCGCTGCCGTCGCCGCAGAATAACAGGGGGTGTGGGTGAGTGGAGTGGAGGGATGGCCTGGCTAGCGGTGGGAGTAGTATTGGGGCGGTGAGGCCTCCGCGGTAGCACAGCTGGCCACGGGAGGCAGGATCAGGCGGCACGACCGGCGCTGCTTTGGGCGGCTCGAGAAAGAAGACCAGAGGTTGAAGAAGTGATACGTCTCCAATGCATCTATAATTTTTGATTGCTCCATGCTATATTATCTACTGTTTTGGGCAATATTGGGCTTTAATATCCACTTTTATATTATTTTTGGGACTAACCTATTAACCGGAGGCCCAACCCAGATTTGCTATTTTATGCCTATGTCAGTGTTTCGAAGAAAAGGAATATCAAACGGAGTCGAAACAGAACGAAATCAACTAGAGAAGTTATTTTCGGAAGGAAAGCAACCCAGGGAACTTGGAGTGCATGTCAGGGGAGACATGGGCTGCCCACGAGGGTGGGGGGCACGCCCCTTGCCTCGTGGGGCCCCCGTGGCTCCTCCAACATACTTCCTGCACCCATATATATCGTCGTACCCTAAAACTTCTAGAACGGAGATTAGATCGGGAGTTCCGCCGCCAGAAGCCTCCATAGCCACCGAAAGCCAATGTAGACCCGTTCCGGCACCCTGCCGGAGGGGGAAATCCTTCTCTGGTGGCCATCTTCATCATCCCGACGCTCTCCATGACGAGGAGGGAGTAGTTCTCCCTCGGGGCTGAGAGTATGTACCAGTAGCTATGTGTTTGATCTCTCTCTCTCTCTCATGTTCTTGATTTGGCACGATCTTGATGTATCACAAGCTTTGCTATATAGTTGGATCTTATGTTTCTCCTCCCCCTCTACTCTCTTGTAATGAATTGAGTTTCCCCTTTGGAGTTATCTTATCGGATTGAGTCTTTAAAGATTTAAGAACACTTGATGTATGTCTTGCCGTGCATATCTGTGGTGACAGTGGGATACCACGTGATCCACTTGATGTATGTTTTGGTGATCAACTTGCGGGTTTCGTGACATTGGGAACCTATGCATAGGGGTTGGCACACGTTCTCGTCGTGATTCTCCGGTAGGAACTTTGGGCACTCTTTGAGGTCCTTTGTGTTGGTTGAATAGATGAGTCTGAGATTGTGTGATGCATATCGTATAATCATGCCCACGGATACTTGAGGTGACATTGGAGTATCCAGGTGACATTAGGGTTTTGGTTGATTTGTGTCTTAAGGTGTTATTCTAGTACGAACTCTAGGGCTGTTTGTGACACTTATAGGAATAGCCCATCAGATTGATTGGAAAGAATACTTTGAGGTGGTTTCGTACCCTACCATAATCTCTTCGTCCGTTCTCCGCTATTAGTGACTTTGGAGTGACTCTTTGTTGCATGTTGAGTTATAGTTATGTGATCCAATTATGATATTATTGTTGAGGTAACTTACACTAGCGAAAGTATGAACCCTAGGCCTTATTTCCTATCATTGCAATACCGTTTACGCTCACTTTTATCACTTTCTACCTTGCTGTTTTTATTATTTCAGATTACAAAAACTATTATCTACTATCCATATACCACTTGTATCACCATCTCTTCGCCGAACTAGTGCACATATACAATATACCATTGTATTGGGTGTGTTGGGGACACAAGAGACTCTTTGTTATTTGCTTGCAGGGTTGCTTGAGAGAGACCATCTTCATCCTACGCCTCCTACGGATTGATAAACCTTAGGTCATCCACTTGAGGGAAATTTGGTACTTTCCTACAAACCTCTGCACTTGGAGGCCCAACAACGTCTACAAGAAGAAGGTTGTGTAGTAGACATCAAGCTCTTTTCTAGCGCCGTTGCCGGGGAGGTGAGTGCTTGGAGGTATATCTTTAGATCTTGCAATCGAGTCTTTTAGTTTCTTGTTTTATCACTAGTTTAGTTTATAAAAGAAAACTATAAAAAATGGAATTGAGTGAAACTCCTATGCTTCACCTTTTTAATATCTTTCGTGAGTATGAAGGAAAGGAAAATTGTGCTCAAGTACTAGAAGAAGAAATCTATAAAATGTTTGGCACTAAATCTTTGAATGATGAGCATGATTGCAATGTTGTTAGTATGAATTCTTTGAATACCCATGATGGTAATGATGATTGCACTAGTTATGATGAAAATGCCTCCAATAAACATGTCAATTTTTGTGGGGTGCATGTTTGCAAGTACACACCAAATAGGGAAGATAGATATTGCAAGGGGCATAAGTACTTAGAAACCAAATTGTTGCAAGAAGAGCTAGATGAATGTGCTGAAAATTTAAGATATCTTATCCATACTTGCGAACTTTGCAATGAACATGGTCATTTAAATATCAAATGCAGATTGTTTCATGACCGTATCATGTCCAAAAATTGTGATGACTTGATTTCCCTTGCACATCATAATGAACTTAGTTTGCTCTTGGGTTATGAAGAAATGAAACGTATAACTGAGGGTATTCCAAAATTTAATCTCGATAAACTTCTTGGTTTTGATCTAGAGAAGATTTATATGTATTGTGCGGTGAATTGCATTGAAAATCCTTATATTGCCAATTACATAAAGAAAAGAAAACAAATAGGAGATGAAGAGAATACTAATGAAACGAAAGAGACTTCCCAATATCCTCCTATTATTTCTTATGATGAATCAGGTAACGAGGAGGAGCCTTCTATTCAACCAATCTCATTAATAAGGAGCTCCAAAAAGAGGATTGAACCCACACATGATGTAGTGAAGAAGAAGAAGAAAATAAAAAGGAAGAGAGCTACAGTGCGCGCCCGCCTCGGATTTCGCGCCAACCCTAGATCTGAGGAGGTTGATTTTTTTCACTAAGTCCCAGATATTTTTAGTTCAAGTGCCTCTGTTCGGGGCCCCGTAACTTTGCATCCGTAGCTCCGATTTGGGCGTATAGCATATACAAATGTTCATCTCAGAGAGTACATCATTTCATTCCATTGTATCATTTCTATTTGAGCTCATCTTGATGCCCGAACTTCTGTTAGAAGAGGGCTACTTGAGATAATTGTTAGATCTGTTACTCTATTTAGCACTTTTGTCATTTCTGCCATGATTAATGTGTGCATGCTATGCCCGTGAGTTCTTCACATGTTTTGTTAAGGGTTTTGTTATCTTTCCATAGGTGCAACCCATGCATTTGTGTGATGAGTGTGGTGACTTGTGCAAGCTTGCAAAGTGAGGCACCCGGTAAATCTGTTTTCAGGGACTTAGTGATTCCACTAAGTCCTGGGATTGTTCAGCTCACGATGCCATATGTTCATGCTGTTTCCTAGTGATCCGTGCCTCTTTTGAGGATGATCAGTAAAGGAGTTTTGTTAATATTGTAGTTCTCTATCCATCCATGTCTTTGTTTGCAATTATGGAGCACCCTAGCTTGAGTCAATCGAGCTCTACTTTTGCTTCGTTGTGAATCTAGGCAGATCGTCAACTTTTTTGCGATTTTGCCGATGTTATTGTAGTTGATCCGTGCATGCTATTCCATTGTTCTTGCCATGTCTATCTTGTATTTTGCTTTCATAGTTGAGGCAAGGTTCTTGCATTTCCTGTCATCTCTTGCATTTTGCATCCCGCATCGCATCCCGCATAGCATATCATCATTTCATCATATTGCTTGGTCTTGCACGTGGTTGATTGTATCCTTGTTGCTTGTTTGTCTTGTTTGGGTAGAGCCGGGAGACGAGTTCGCTAACGAGGAGCCCGTTGAGTTTGCTCTTGAGGATCCAGTCAACTCTGACAACTGTGCAGGCAAGATGATCATACCCTCGAAATCACTACTATCTTTGCTATGCTAGTTTGCTCACTCTTTTGCTATGCCATTGCTACGATGCCTACCACTTGCTTGAAAGCCTCCCAAATTGCCATGACAAACCTCTAACCCACCATTGTCCTAGCAAACCGTTGATTGGCTATGATACCGCTTTTCTCAGCCCCTCTTATAGCGTTGCTAGATGCAGGTGAAGATTGGAGGCCGTTCCTTGTTGGAACATCTTTTATTTACTTGTTGGGATATCATTATATTGCCTTGTTATCTTAATGCATCTATATACTTGGTAAAGGGTGGAAGGCTCGGCCTCTCGCCTAGTGTTTTGTTCCACTCTTGCCGCCCTAGTTTCCGTCATATCGGTGTTATGTTCCCGGATTTTGCGTTCCGTACGCGGTTGGGTCATAATGGGAACCCCTTGATAGTTCGCCTTGATTAAAGCTTTTCCAGCAATGCCCAACCTTGGTTTTACATTTCGCCACCTAGCCTCTTTTTCCCTTGGGTTACCGGAGCCCAAGGGTCACCTTATTTTAACCCCCCGGGCCAGTGCTCCCTCTGAGTGTTGGTCCGAACTGAGCTGCCTGCGGGGCCACCTCGGGGAAACTTGAGGGTTGGTTTTACTCGTAGCTAGTCTCATCTGAGTGTGCCCTGAGAACGAGATATGTGCAGCTCCTATCGGGATTTGTCGGCACATTCGGGCGGTGTTGCTGGTCATGTTTTAACCTGTCGAAGTGTCTTGAGTTACCGAGATACCGAGTCTGATCGGAATGTCTTGGGAGGAGGTCTATTCCTTCGTTGACCGTGAGAGCTTGTCATGGGCTAAGTTGGAATTCCCCTGCAGGGATTGAACTTTCGAAAGCCGTGCCCGCGGTTATGGGAAGATGGTAATTTGTTAATGTCCGGTTGTAGATAACTTGAACCTTAATTAATTAAAATGAATCAACTAAGTGTGTTGCCGTGATGGCCTCTTCCCGGCGGAGTCCGGGAACTGGACACGGTGTTGGAGTAATGTTTGCGCAGGTTGTTCTCTAGCTTCTCGCTCGTGCTTTGCCTCCTCTTCTCGCTCTCTTTTGCGAATAAGTTAGCCACCACACTTGCTAGTCGCTTGCTGCAGCTGCACTCATATTTTACCTTGCCACACCTATAAGCTTAAATAGTCTTGATCGCGAGGGTGCGAGATTGCTGAGTCCCGGTGGCTCACAGATTACTATTACACCAGATGCAGGGCCTGATGATTCCGCTCCAGGAGACGCGTATGAGCTCAAGTGGGAGTTCGACGAAGACTCTCAACGATACTATGTTTCCTTTCCCGATGATCAGTAGTGGTGCCCAGTTGGGGGTGAACGGGACCGTGTCGCTTGTTGGGTTCTCTTTTTATTTTGGCGCCGTAGTCGGGCCATGAGTGTTTGGTTGATGTAATGTTATTTATGTACTTGATTGACGTGGCGAGTGTAAGCCAACTATGTATCTCCCCTTTTATTTATATTACATGGGATGTTGTGATGATTGCCTAACTTGCGACATTGCTTTCAATGCGGTTATGTCTCTAAGTCGTGCCTCGACACGTGGGAGCTATAGCCGCATCGAGGGCGTTATAAGTGTAACACCCCGGATGTAACTTTCCCTATTTGTACTCCAACTCTTGCCGTTTCTGGCGTTAAGTGATATTTATTTTCTCGGGTTCGGGTCTTTATCTCCGTGTGTTGTTGTCGTTGTCATGCATCTCATATCATGTCATCATGTGCATTGCATTTGCATACGTGTTCATCTCATGCATTCGAGCATTTTCCCCGTTGTCCGTTTTGCATTCCGGTGCTTCGTTCTCCTCCGGTGGCCATTTCTAGCTTTCTTTCGTGTGTGGGGATTAAACATTTCCGGATTGGACCGAGACTTGCCAAGCGGCCTTGGTTTACTACCGGTAGACCGCCTGTCAAGTTTCGTACCATTTGGACTTCGTTTGATACTCCAACGGTTAACCGAGGGACCGAAAAGGCCTCGTGTGTGTTGCAGCCCAACACCCCTCCAATTTGCCCAACCCACAAATCTCTGCTCCATGTACTAGCATTCGATCACGATCCGTGGCCGAACCGCACCTCATTTGGACTCTCCTAGCTCCCTCTATGCTATATATACACCCCCTTCGAAATTCCCGGATCCTCTCCCCCCTAACCCTAAAAATCCAAGGATCCCGCCGCCGCCGGACGTGTCCGACCCCGGCCGGACATGTCCGGATCCGCCTCCGCTCGCCGCGCTGCCACGTGGCCTTGTGCGCTCGCCGCCGCTTCCGGCCCGGGTGGCCCGGATCGGGCCCGCGAGCCGAAGCCTCGCCGCCTAGCGCGCGCCACCTCCCCTCGTCTCGGCGCCCGGTGGCTGGCGCCGCCGCCCCATCTCCGGCCGCCGGAGCTCCGGTCGCCCGAGGCCGGCCGGCGTTCCCCGCCGCTCCACGCGCCACCACGCGCACCGCTGGCCGCCCCGTCTCCACCGGCCGGCGCCGCCCGGCCCCCGGCCTCTCCTCCCTTCCCGGCGAGTCCTCCTACTGCCCACCACCGCGGCCATTGCCGGCGTCCGAACCTCGGGACGCGTACCTGCTACAAGTAACCTCTCAGATCTGAGATCTGATAAACCCTAGGGTTGAACTCTTCCCCTCTCCCCCTAATTTTTTGTGCATATTTTGACCGGCCATCTTCCGCATCCGTAGCTCCGTTGGTCATATAGGTATATCAAAATGTTCATCCAGAGAGAACATCATTCAATTCCATTGCATATTTTCATTTGAGCTCATCTTGGATGCCCGAAATGCTGTTAGAAGAGGGCTACTTGAGTTACTGTCAGATCCCGTTTACTCCGTTAAGCACTTGTCATTTTTGCATGATTAATGTGTGGCATGATATGCCGTGAGTTCTACATATGTTTTGTTAAGGGTTCGTCATCTATCAGATGGCAACCCATGTATTTTTTAGGATGTGTGTGGTGAGTACCAAGCTTGCAAAGGTGGTGCACTTGCTAATCTGTTTCCAGGACTCTTTGATTTCACTAAAGCCTAGGGATTGTTAGTTCACGATGCCATATGTTCTTTTGTTTCCTAGTGGATCCGTGCCCTTTTGAGATGATCAGTAGGGAGTTTGTTAATATTGTAGTGCTCTATCCATCCATGTTTGTTGGCAATTATGGAGCACCTAGTTTGAGTCAATCGAGCTCTACTTTGCTTCGTTGTGAATCTGGGCAGATCGTCAACTTGTTTGCGATTTTGCGATGTTATTGTAGTTGATCCGTGCATGCTATGCCATTGTTCATGCCATATTTGTTGTCCTTTATTTGGGTGTATGCCTTTGCTTGCCATGACTGCACCGTAGTGAGTGCAGACTCGTAAACATCTTCGTGAGTTATGTTTCAGCAAGTCCCAGATTTCACTAAGTCTTGAAAAACTGATTAGTTTTTTGCTATGTTCGAGTGCTTGTGTAGTATATTTTGTGATCCCTTTTGGCTCAAGGTCACTAAGGGACTTTTGTTAAGCTTGTTGAGTAGCTCCATGCAATGTCTTTCTTTGTCATGTCAGGTCGGTAGCATGTTGTTTGTGTTGCTCCGAAGAAGGCTATATGATCTGAAATTCCAGACAGTGTTTAATTTCACTAAGACTGAGATCTGTTTACCATTTGGTTTTGGCCATGCTGTTGAACCTGTTAATGGATGATTTGCCGTAGCTTAGTGCTAATTTTGTAAGCATCGTGTGTGCATCCTGCCATGTTTTGTTGTCATGTTGGTTGCTGTAGCATGTTCATTTCATGCATTTAGATGCCTCACTTGCTATAAATCGCAGACGGTGTCATTTTTGATCGCTGCAATTTCCAAACGTAACTCCGATCCCGGCATTCTTATATCGTTTTCAGCGATTTCATCTCATCTTTCCAGTGGCACACTTGGATTTCAAGTTGAGGCCAGATTCATGCTATTTTCCTGTCATATCTTTGCATTTTACATCCCGCATCGCAATCCGCATAGCATATAATCATTTCATCATATTGCTTGTCTTGCACGTGGTGATTGTATCCTTGTTGCTTGTTTTCTTGTTTGGTAGAGCCGGGAGAACGAGTTCTCTACCGAGGAGCCTGTTGAGTTTGCTCTTGAGGATCCAGTCAACTCTGACAACTGTGCAGGCAAGATGATCATACCCTCGAAATCACTACTATCTTTGCTATGCTAGTTTGCTCGCTCTTTTGCTATGCCATTGCTACGATGCCTACCACTTTCTTGCAAGCCTCCCAAATTGCCATGTCAAACCTCTAACCCGCCATTGTCCTAGCAAACCGTTGATTGGTTATGTCACCGCTTTGCTCAGCCCCTCTTATAGCGTTGCTAGTTGCAGGTGAAGCTTGGAGGCCGTTCCTTGTTGGAACATCCTTTTATTTACTTGTTGGGATATCATTATATTATCTTATTATCTTAATGCATCCTATATACTTGGTAAAGGGTGGAAGGCTCGGCCTCTCGCCTAGTGTTTTGTTCCACTCTTGCCGCCCTAGTTTCCGTCATATCGTCCACTCTTGCCGCCCTAGTTTCCGTCATATCGGTGTTATGTTCCCGGATCTTGCGTTCCTTATGCGGTTGGGTTATAACGGGAACCCCTTGATAGTTCGCCTTGATTAAAGCTTTTCCAGCAATGCCCAACCTTGGTTTTACCAGTCGCCACCTAGCCTCTTTTTCCCTTGGGTTACCGGAGCCCAAGGGTCATCTTATTTTAACCCCCCCGGGCCAGTGCTCCCTCTGAGTGTTGGTCCGAACTGAGCTGCCTGCGGGGCCACCTCGGGGAAACTTGAGGGTTGGTTTTACTCGTAGCTAGTCTCATCTGAGTGTGCCCTGAGAACGAGATATGTGCAGCTCCTATCGGGATTTGTCGGCACATTCGGGCGGTGTTGCTGGTCTTGTTTTAACCTGTCGAAGTGTCTTGAGTTACCGAGATACCGAGTCTGATCGGAACGTCTTGGGAGGAGGTCTATTCCTTCGTTGACCGTGAGATCTTGTCATGGGCTAAGTTGGAATTCCCCTGCAGGGATTGAACTTTCGAAAGCCGTGCCCGCGGTTATGGGCAGATGGGAATTTGTTAATGTCCGGTTGTAGATAACTTGAACCTTAATTAATTAAAATGAATCAACTGAGTGTGTTACCGTGATGGCCTCTTCTCGGCGGAGTCCCGGGAAGTGGACACGGTGTTGGAGTAATGTTTGCGCAGGTTGTCTCTAGCTTCTCCCTTGCTTTGCCTCCTCTTCTCACTCTCTTTTGCGAATAAGTTAGCCACCACATTTGCTAGTCGCTTGCTGCAGCTCCACTCATATTTTACCTTGCCTTACCTATAAGCTTAAATAGTCTTGATCACGAAGGTGCGAGATTGCTGAGTCCCTGTGGCTCACAGATTACTATTACACCAGATGCAGGGACTGATGATTCCGCTCTAGCAGACGCGTATGAGCTCAAGTGAGAGTTCGACGAAGACTCTCAACGTTACTATGTTTCCTTTCCCGATGATCAGTAGTGGTGCCTAGTTGGGGTGATTGGGACCGTTTCGCATGTTGGGTTCTCTTTTATTTTGGCACCGTAGTCGGGCCATGAGTGTTTGGATGATGTAATGTTATTTATGTACTTGATTGACGTGGCGAGTGTAAGCCAACTATGTTATCTCCCCTTTATTATTTATATTACATGGGATGTTGTGAAGATTGCCTAACTTGCGACATATGCCTTCAATGCGGTTATGTCTCCAAGTCGTGCCTCGACCGTGGGAGCTATAGCCACATCGAGGGCGTTATAAGTGTAACACCCCGGATGTAACTTTCCCTATTTGTACTCCAACTCTTGCCATTTCCGGCGTTAAGTTTATTTATTTTCTCGGGGTCTTTATCTCCGTGTTGTTGTCGTTGTCATGCATCATCATATCATGTCATCATGTGCATTGCATTTTGCACAACGTGTTCATCTCATGCATTCGAGCATTTTCCCCGTTGTCCGTTTTGCATTCCGGCGCTTCGTTCTCCTCCGGTGGTCATTTCTAGCTTTCTTTCGTGTGTGGGGATTAAACATTTCCGGATTGGACCGAGACTTGCCAAGCGGCCTTGGTTTACTACCGGTAGACCGCCTGTCAAGTTTCGTGCCATTTGGACTTCGTTTGATACTCCAACGGTTAACCGAGGGACCGAAAAGGCCTCGTGTGTGTGTGCAGCCCAACACCCCTCCAATTTGGCCCAAAACCCACCAAACTCTGCTCCATGTCCTAGAGCGTTCGATCACGATCGCGTGGCCGAAAACCGCACCTCATTTGGACTCTCCTAGCTCCCTCTATGCCTATATATACACCCCTCTCGAAATTCACGGGTTCTCCCCCCTACCCTAAAACCAGATCCCCGCCGCCGCCGGACGTGTCCGACCCGCGCCGGACAACGTCCGGATCCGCCTCCGCCTGTCGCCGCCTGCCACGTGGCCTTCCGCCGCTCGCCGCCGCCGGCCCGGGAGGCCCGGATCGGGCCCCCGCGAGCCCGAAGCCTCCGCCGCCACCGCCGCCCCTCCGCCCTCGTCCTCGCGCCCGGTGGCCGGCGCCGCCGCCCCGCCATCTCCGGCCGCCGGAGCTCCGGTCGCCCGAGCCGCCGGCGTTCCCCGCGCCTCCACGCGCCACCACCGCGCCACCGCGGCCGCCCCGCGTCTCCACCGGCCGGCGCCGCCCGGCCCCGGCCTCTCCTCTCCTTCCCCGGCGAGTCCCTCCTACTCCGGCCACCACCGCGGCCATTGCCGGCCGTCGAACCTCGGGACGCGTGCCTGCTACAGTAACCTCTTAGATCTGAGATCTGATAAACCCTAGGGTTGACTTTTCCCCTCTCCCCCTAATTTTTTGTGCATACTTTGACCGGCCATATCTCCGCATCCGTAGCTCCGATTTGGTCATAGTATATCAAAATGTTCATCTCAGAGAGTACATCATTTCATTCCATTGCATCATTTTCATTTGAGCTCATCTTGATGCCCGAAATGCTGTTAGAAGAGGGCTACTTGAGTTAATTGTCAGATCTGTTACTCCGTTTAGCACTTTTGTCATTTTTGCCATGATTAATGTGTGCATGATATGCCCGTGAGTTCTACATATGTTTTGTTAAGGGTTTTGTCATCTATCCAGAGGTGCAACCCATGTATTTTTAGGATGTGTGTGGTGACTTGTGCAAGCTTGCAAAGTGGTGCACTTGCTAATTCTGTTTTCAGGGACTTAGTGTTTCACTAAGTCCTGGGATTTTTAGTTCATGATGCCATATGTTCTTGTTGTTTCCTAGTGATCCGTGCCTCTTTTGAGGATGATCAGTAAGGGAGTTTTGTTAATATGTAGTGTCTCTATCCATCCATGTCTTTGTTTGCAATTATGGAGCACCCTAGCTTGAGTCAATCGAGCTCTACTTTTGCTTCGTTGCGAATCTGGGCAGATCGTCAACTTGTTTGCGATTTTGCCGATGTTATTGTAGTTGATCCGTGCATGCTATGCCATTGTTCTTGCCATGTCTAGCTTGTATTTTGTGCCTTCTTTATGGGTGATGCTTGCCTTGCCATGACTTGCACCGTAGTGAGTGCATCGAGCTCGTAAACATGCCTTCGTGAGTTATGTTTCAGCATGTCCAGTTTTCACTAAGTCTGAAAACTGATTAGTTTTTGATATGTTCGAGTGCTTTGAAGTATTTTGTGATCCCTTTTTGGCTCAAGGTCACTATGGGACTTTTGTTAAGCTTGTTGGAGTAGCTCCATGCCATGTCTTTCTTTGTCATGTTCAGTCCTGTAGCATGTTGTTTTTGTTGCTCCGAAGAAGGCTATATGATCTGAAATTCCAGACAAGTGTTAATTTTTCACAAAGACTGAGATCTGTTTTACCATTTGCGTTTTTGCATGCTTGTTTGAACTGTTAATGGATGATTTGGCCGTAGCTTAGTGCTAGCATTGTTAAGCATCGTGTGTGCATTCCCTGCCATGATTTTGTTGTCATGTTTGGTTGCTGTAGCATGTTCATTTCATTGCATTTAGATGCCTACTTGCTATAAATCGCAGACCGGTGTCATTTTTGAATCGCTTGCCATTTCCAAACCCGTAACTCCGATTCCAGCGTCTTTATATCGTTTTCAAGCGATTTCATCTCATCTTTCAGTGGCACACTTGGATTTCCAAGTTGAGGCCAGATTCATGCATTTCTGTCATATCTTGCATTTTGCATCCCGCATCGCATCCCGCATAGCATATCATCATTCATCATATTGCTTGGTCTTACACGTGGTTGATTGTATCCTTGTGCTTGTTTGTCTTGTTTGGGTAGAGCCGGGAGAGTTCGCTACCGAGGACCGTTGAGTTGCTCTTGAGGATCCAGTCAAACTCTGACCAACTGTGCAGGCAAGATGATCATACCCTCGAAATCACTACTATCTTTGCTATGATAGTTTGCTCGCTCTTTTTTCTATGCCATTGCTACGATGCCTACCTTTCTTGAAAGCCTCCAAATTGCCATGACCAAACCCTCTAACCCACCATTGTCCTAGCAAACCGTTTGATTGCTATGTTACGCTTTGCTCAGCCCCTCTTATAGCGTTGCTAGTTGCAGGTGAAGATTGGAGACCGTTTCCTTGTTGGAACATCTTTTATTTACTTGTTGGGATATCCATTATATTGCCATGTTATCTTAATGCATCTATATACTTGGTAAAGGGTGGAAGGCTCGGCCTCTCGCCTAGTGTTTTGTTCCACTCTTGCCGCCCTAGTTTCCGTCATATCCGGTGTTATGTCCCGGATTTTGCGTTCCTTACGCGGTTGGGTTATAATGGGAACCCCTGATAGTTCACCTTGATTAAAGCCTTTTCCAGCAATGCCCAACCTTGGTTTTACCAGTCGCCACTAGCCCTCTTTTTTCCTTGGGTTACCGGAGCCAAGGTCATCTTATTTTACCCCCCGGGCCAGTGCTCCCTCTGAGTGTTGGTCCGAACTGAGCTGCCTGCGGGGCCACTCGGGGAAACTTGAGGGTTGGTTTTACTCGTAGCTAGTCTCATCTGAGTGGCCCTGAGAACGAGATATGTGCAGCTCCTATCGGGATTTGTCGGCACATTCGGGCGGTGTTGCTGGTCTTGTTTTAACTGTCGAAGTGTCTTGAGTTACCGAGATACCGAGTCTGATCGGAACGTCTTGGGAGAGGTCTATTCCTTCGTTGACCGTGATCGTCATGGCTAAGTTGGAATTCCCCTGCAGGGATTGAACTTTCGAAAGCCGTGCCCGCCGGTTATGGGCAGATGGGAATTTGTTAATGTCCGGTTGTAGATACTTGAACCTTAATTAATAAAATGAATCAACTGAGTGTGTTACCGTGATGGCCTCTTTCTCGGCGGAGTCCGGAGACACGGTGTTGGAGTAAATGTTTCGGCAGGTTGTTCTCTAGCTTCCCGCTCGTGCTTTGCCTCCTCTTCTCTCTCTTTTGCGATAAGTTAGCCACCACACTTGCCTAGTCGCTTGCTGCAGCTCACTCATATTTTACCCTTGCCACACCTATAAGGCTAAATAGTCTTGATTGCGAGGGTGCGAGATTGCCTGAGGGTGGCTCACAGATTACTTATTACACCAGATGCAGGGCCTGATGATTCCGCTCAGGAGACGCGTATGAGCTCAAAGTGGGAGTCGAACGAGACTCTCACGATACGATGTTTTCCTTTCCATGATCAGTAGTGGTGGCCCAGTTGGGGTGAACGGACCGTCTCGCTTGTTGGGTTCTCTTTTATTTGGCGCCGTAGTCGGCCATGAGTGTTTTGGTGATGTAATGTTATTTATGTACTTGATTGACGTGGCGAGTGTAAGCAACTATGTATCCTCCGCTTTTATTTATATTACATGGATGTTGTGATGATTGCCTAACTGCGACATTTTGCTTTCAATGCGGTTATGTCTCTAGTCGTGCCTCGACACGTGGGAGCTATAGCCGCATCGAGGGCGTTTAAGTGTAACACCCCGGATGTACTTTCCCTATTTGTACTCCAACTCTTGCCGTTTCCGGCGTTAAGTGATATTTATTTTCTCGGGTTCGGGTCTTTGTCTCCATGTGTTGTTGTCGTTGTCATGCATCTCATATCATGTCATCATGTGCATTGCATTTGCATACGTGTTCATCTCATGCATTGGAGCATTTTCCCCGTTGTCCGTTTTGCATTCCGGTGCTTCGTTCTCCTCCGGTGGCCATTTCTAGCTTTCTTTCGTGTGTGGGTATTAAACATTTCCGGATTGGACCGAGACTTGCCAAGCGGCCTTGGTTTACTACCGGTAGACCGCCTGTCAAGTTTCGTACCATTTGGACTTCGTTTGATACTCCAACGGTTAACCGAGGGACCGAAAAGGCCTCGTGTGTGTTGCAGCCCAACACCCCTCCAATTTGGCCCAAAACCCACCAAACTCTGCTCCATGTCCTAGAGCATTCGATCACGATCGCGTGGCCGAAAACCGCACCTCATTTGGACTCTCCTAGCTCCCTCTATGCCTATATATACACCCCCCTTCGAAATTCCCGGATCCTCTCCCCCCTAACCCTAAAAATCCAAGATCCCCGCCGCCGCCGGACGTGTCCGACCCGCGCCGGACAACGTCCGGATCCGCCTCCGCCTGTCGCCGCCTGCCACGTGGCCTTCCGCCGCTCGCCGCCGCTCCGGCCCGGGAGGCCCGGATCGGGCCCCCGCGAGCCCGAAGCCTCCGCCGCCCAGCGCCGCGCCCCCTCCGCCCTCGTCCTCGCGCCCGGTGGCCGGCGCCGCCGCCCCGCCATCTCCGGCCGCCGGAGCTCCGGTCGCCCGAGCCGCCGGCGTTCCCCGCCGCCTCCACGCGCCACCACCGCGCCACCGCGGCGCCCCGCGTCTCCACCGGCCGGCGCCGCCCGGCCCCGGCCTCTCCTCTCCTTCCCCGGCGAGTCCCTCCTACTCCGGCCACCACCGCGGCATTGCCGGCCGTCGAACCTCGGGACGCGTGCCTGCTACAGTAACCTCTTAGATCTGAGATCTGATAAACCCTAGGGTTGACTTTTCCCCTCTCCCCCTAATTTTTTGTGCATACTTTGACCGGCCATATCTCCGCATCCGTAGCTCCGATTTGGTCATAGTATATCAAAATGTTCATCTCGATGAGTACATCATTTCATTCCATTGCATCATTTTCATTTGAGTCATCTTGATGCCCGAAATGCTGTTAGAAGAGGGCTACTTGAGTTAACTGTCAGATCCGTTACTCCGTTTAGCACTTTTGTCATTTTTGCCATGATTAATGTGTGCATGATATGCCCGTGAGTTCTACATATGCTTTGTTAAGGGTTTCGTCATCTATCCAGAGGTGCAACCCATGTATTTTTAGGATTGTGCGGTGACTTGTGCAAGCTTGCAAAGTGGTGCACTTGCTAATTCTGTTTTCAGGGACTTAGTGATTTCACCGAGTCCTGGTATTGTTTAGTTCACGATGCCATATGTTCTTGTTATTTCCTAGTGATCCGTGCCTCTTTTGAGGATGATCAGTAAGGGAGTTTTGTTAATATTGTAGTGCTCTATCTATCCATGAATTTGTTTGCAATTATGGAGCACCCTAGCTTGAGTCAATCGAGCTCTACTTTTGCTTCATTGCGAATCTGGGCAGATCGTCAACTTGTTTGCGATTTTGCCGATGTTATTGTAGTTGATCCGTGCATGATATGCCATTGTTCTTGCCATGTCTAGCTTGTATTTTGTGCCTTCTTTATGGGTGTATGCTTGCCTTGCCATGACTTGCACCGTAGTGAGTGCATCGAGCTCGTAAACATCCCTTCGTGAGTTATGTTTCAGCAAGTCCCAGTTTTCACTAAGTCTGAAAACTGATTATGTTTTTGCTATGTTCGAGTGCTTGTTAGTATATTTTGTGATCCCTTTTGGCTCAAGGTTACTATGGGACTTTTGTTAAGCTTGTTGAGTAGCTCCATGCCATGTCTTTCTTTGTCATGTTCAAGTCCTGTAGCATGTTGTTTTCTTGCTCCGAAGAAGGCTATATGATCTGAAATTCCAGACAAGTGTTAATTACACTAAGACTGAGATCTGTTTTACCATTTGCGTTTTTGCCATGCTTGTTTGAACCTGTTAATGGATGATTTGGCCGTAGCTCAGTGCTAGACTTTTGTTAAGCATCTTGTGTGAATCCCTGCCATGTATTTTGTTGTCATGTTTGGTTGCTGTAGCATGTTCATTTCATTGCATTTAGATGCCTACTTGCTGTAAATCGCAGATCGGTGTCATTTTTGAATCGCTTGCCATTTCCAAACCGTAACTCCGATTCCGGCGTTCTTTATATCGTTTTCAAGCGATTTCATCTCATCTTTCCAGTGGCACACTTGGATTACCATGTTGAGGCCAGATTCATGCATTTCCTGTCATATCTTGCATTTTGCATCCCGCATCGCATCCCGCATAGCATATCATCATTTCATCATATTGCTTGGTCTTGCACGTGGTTGATTGTATCCTTGTTGCTTGTTTGTCTTGTTTGGGTAGAGCCAGGAGACGAGTTCACTAATGAGGAGCCCGTTGAGTTTGCTCTTGAGATCCAGTCAACTCTGACAACTGTGCAGGCAAGATGATCATACCCTCGAAATCACTACTATCTTTGCTATGCTAGTTTACTCGCTCTTTTGCTATGCCATTGCTACGATACCTACCACTTGCTTGCAAGCCTGCCAAATTGCCATGACAAACCTCTAACCCACCATTTTCCTAGCAAACCGTTGATTGGCTATGTTACCGCTTTGCTCAGCCCCTCTTATAGCGTTGCTAGTTGCAGGTGAAGATTGGAGACCGTTCCTTGTTGGAACATCTTTTATTTACTTGTTGGGATATCATTATATTGCCATGTTATCTTAATGCATCTATATACTTGGTAAAGGGTGGAAGGCTCGGCCTCTCGCCTAGTGTTTTGTTCCACTCTTGCCGCCCTAGTTTCCGTCATATCGGTGTTATGTTCCCGGATTTGCGTTCCTTACGCGGTTGGGTTATAATGGGAACCCCTTGATAGTTCGCCTTGATTAAAGCTTTTCCAGCAATGCCCAACATTGGTTTTACCATTCGCCACCTAGCCTCTTTTTCCCTTGGGTTACCGGAGCCCAAGGGTCATCTTATTTTAACCCCCCCGGGCCAGTGCTCCCTCTGAGTGTTGGTCTGAACTGAGCTGCCTGCGGGGCCACCTCGGGGAAACTTGAGGGTTGGTTTTACTCGTAGATAGTCTCATCTGAGTGTGCCCTGAGAACGAGATATGTGCAGCTCCTATCGGGATTTGTCGGCACACTTCGGGCGGTGTTGCTGGTCTTGTTTTAACCTGTCGAAGTGTCTTGAGTTACCGAGATACCGATCTGATCGGAACGTCTTGGGAGGAGGTCTATTCCTTCGTTGACCGTGAGAGCTTGTCATGGGCTAAGTTGGAATCCCCTGCAAGGGATTGAACTTTCGAAAGCCGTGCCCGCGGTTATGGGCAGATGGGAATTTGTTAATGTCCGGTTGTAGATAACTTGAACCTTAACTTAATTAAAATGAATCAACTGAGTGTGTTACCGTGATGGCCTCTTCTCGGCGGAGTCCGGGAAGTGGACACGGTGTTGAGTAATGTTTGCGCAGGTTGTTCTCTAGTTCTCGCTCGTGCTTTGCCTCCTCTTCTCGCTCTCTTTTGCGAATAAGTTAGCCACCATACTTGCTAGTCGCTTGCTGCAGCTCCACTCATATTTTACCTTGCCATACCTATAAGCTTAAATAGTCTTGATCGCGAGGGTGCGAGATTGCTGAGTCCCTATGGCTCACAGATTACTATTACACCAGATGCAGGCCCCGATGATTCCGCTCCAGGAGACGCGTATGAGCTCAAGTGGGAGTTCGACGAAGACTCTCAACAATACTATGTTTCCTTTCCCGATGATCAGTAGTGGTGCCCAGTTGGGGGTGATCGGGACCGTGTCGCATGTTGGGTTCTCTTTTATTTTGGTGCCGTAGTCGGGCCTTGAGTGTATGGATGATGTAATGTTATTAATGTACTTGATTGACGTGGCGAGTGTAAGCCAACTATGTTCTCTCCCCTTTTATTATTATTACATGGGATATTGTGAAGATTGCCTAAGTTGCGACATATGCCTTCAATGCGATTATGTCTCTAAGTCATGCCTCGACACGTGGGAGCTATAGTCGCATCGAGGGTGTTACAAGTGGTAATCAGAGCCTTCCCTATTTGTACTAATTACACCAGATGCAGGGACTGATGATTCCGCTCCAGGAGACGCGTATGAGCTCAAGTGGGAGTTCGACGAAGACTCTCAACGATACTATGTTTCCTTTCCCGATGATCAGTAGTGGTGCCCAGTTGGGGGTGATCGGGACCGTGTCGCATGTTGGGTTCTCTTTTATTTTGGTGCCGTAGTCGGGCCTTGAGTGTATGGATGATGTAATGTTATTAATGTACTTGATTGACGTGGCGAGTGTAAGCCAACTATGTTCTCTCCCCTTTTATTATTATTACATGGGATATTGTGAAGATTGCCTAAGTTGCGACATATGCCTTCAATGCGATTATGTCTCTAAGTCATGCCTCGACACGTGGGAGCTATAGTCGCATCGAGGGTGTTACAAGTTGGTATCAGAGCCTTCCCCGACCTTAGGAGCCCCATTGCTTGATCGTTTTAGCGGCCGAGTTGTGTCTAGAAAAATGTTTTGAGTCTTTAGGAATTATATATCGGAGAGTTTAGGAATTCTTTTTACTTCCCAGTCTCCTCATCGCTCTGGTAAGGCATCCTGACGTAGAGATTTGACTCTTCTCTTCTCAGATTTCACTAAATTTTTTTTAGGATCATGCGGGTATCTTGGAATCGTTCCGATGGTTTTATGATGAGAACATTGACTTGGTGCCTCCTGTCAGGGGTTTAGTGGAAGTGTCCCGGGGAGTTGAGCTCTGAGGTGTTGTCATCATAATTTTATCGTTGCAATTCTGGAATACCTGAGCTTAGTACGCCGACGTCGAAAATCTCTTTTATGCAGTTCGTTGGTGAGATAACCTCGACGCCACCCAGTACTGGGGCAGGAGTTCGGGATTATCGCCATAACTTGTATAACGGATGCTTTTCGAAGGTTGAGGTAGATGGTTTCCGAAGGTTTCTTGGTTATGTGTTGAAGGGTGGATACAGCTGGATGTAGGATTTGCTAGTTTGCGTGAGATATTATGCTTCCCCTGTATCCCCAACACCTGATTGCATAACCGGAAAGATTCGGGAGTTTCATAGGTGGGAAATCAAGTAGCTCTTAGGATATCTTTCCGACAGATGTATGATATGAAATTGGGGTTCGACGTCCAGTTGTCCGCCTATTCACGGTTGGTTTTGTAGTGGTCTCGTTGTGTCTTAAAGAGTCCTTGGCTATGCCGACTCGGGGACGCTTCGTATGTCATGTGCACTGCCTTGTACATGATGGTGTTGTACGATCGAGCCCGTGTAGGCCCCACCACGAAAACTTCAGACGAAATCTCTATCGTATGTTTGTTCCGGCTTATTTTGCAAGCCAATCCTTTGTTTTGTTTTGAGTTGTGGTATTCGAGTTGCTTCGAAGTCAAATGTTGATTCCATACCTTCCCCAATGGTGTTCTCATGTTCCCATGTGAATACTAATCCTTCATGATAATCGAGATTGTCATGTCAAACCTTTGCAACCGATGTGTCTCTCCTCAAGTGGATCCGATCATTTCAACATCTGCAAGATCAAGTATCAGCTCTCTAAACTGTGTTCGTTTCATCCATCTCCAAGTTGTATTTCTTTTTCCCATCCTCCCTCCCTTTTTGTTTCTTCGAGGACCCAGATTTCTTCATCGGGTATCCATTCAATTCATGTGAAGTCACTCCATTATTTTTCGTCAATATTCTTACCCGGTGGTTCTCAAGGAGATGTTCTACTAGTTCATCATTCTTCATTCTTTTCTTCTTCGGTGGAACCAATTCAAGCTTTTGGTGTTGATCATATCCTTTTTCCTCGTTTCAAATATCTTCTCAACCGGTGCAACCTCTCTTTTAAATCATTTCAATGGTGCTTCTCTTGAGTGGTCCCTAACCCACAGGTCTTTTCTCCAGGATCTTACCTGACTCTTCTATTTTCCCGGAGCTACCATCAAATTTGTTTCGAAGTTTGACGTAAGAATGAGTTATCATCAATCAAATGTCTTCTCCAAGATCTTCCAAATTCTTTTCATCGTTGGTTCAACCTCTTCGTTTTGATTCTTCCGGTGTGCCTCAATAATTCTTGGTGGTGTTTCTCGTCGTCATTTGAAGACCGAAGAAGATTTTTTCTCTCAATCTTTCTCCATTCTCTTCAAGATTCGCAATTCTATCTTGTTGCCATCCTCTCATAATTATTTGCGATTGTGAGATATTCTTTTCAAACAACGGAGTAATTCAGGAGCCTTTTCAGTTTGTTTATCCAGAGTCCATCAATTCAGATTTATTCATCCTCAGTTGTCAGTTATCATTCTCCTATCTTGCCGGTGCATCATTCAAATATCCTCTATTCAACTCGCGATTTTTCGTTCACTTGCATCTAAATTCTCTCAAGCTTCTTCATTCATTTGCTAATTATTACTCGGTGTTTCTTTTTCTTCTCATCGTCCTTTTCAACTTTTACGGTGGTTCGCTCAAGATCTCTTCCTTGGTTTTCATACTAATTCTTTCGTTGTTTTTCTATCCTACCGGTGACTTGCTGAAGACTTTCTCAAGTTGGCGCTATATCTATCATAATCCTTTCTACGAGAATAAGTAGTATGCCAATTCCATTGCTTGTCATCAATTTTAATTGGTGAAGGATACGCATAATGTAATTCTTATTCTTGTTTCATCGAGTTTATTTAATTCCTGTTTTCCGGAGTGGCTCATTATTCTTATTCTTGGTTCCAATAGCCCATCTTTCTTTCCCGGCGTTCCAAGATCTAATTATCACGGAGATCCATCTAAGTCATTACAAGGTTTCACTTTGTGTTTTTCAACTTCTTTTTCTTTTCGTTTGATACTCCTTGTCGAAGTATTCATCGAGATTCTGTCTAAAGGAGCTCAAGCATTCTTCATCTTGCAATCCGGAGTTCAATTCTTTCTACCGTATCATTTGAGGTGGTATTATGTCATTCTTGATGATTTCCCTATGTGGTTCATGATTCACATGTTGCCAAGATTGAGATATCTTAAATCCATCGAGCTCATCATGGGAGTTATCTTGGGTTATATTTCACCTAAAGCCTTCCCTAAGAATTGTTGCTATCTATGGTGCAAATAAATGATCCAAGCTCTTCTTTATCCTCCCGGTGAAATACTTTCTCGTCTCCTTGTTCAAATAAATACAATTTTTTCCCGTGAGTGGCAGATTGTCACCTCATAATTTTGAGATGTATTTCATAAGACCATATCAAGATTATTCTTTTCGTTGTTGGTTTTCAACAACTCCATTCTAGCATTTGTTGTAACCGTGCTCTCTCAAGATCTTGTTTCCCTTCGTTCCGGAGTCATTGTGATGTTGCTCTTTTCAACCCATCATCTCGTTTGTCAAAGATCATGTTCTTTTCGTGCTTATCCATTTAACCGGAGTGTCGTGTCCTCTGCTCAAGTTCTTTTCATCTTATCTAGTCTTGTATCACTTTTCAACCAGAGTGCTGTTTGAATTTGGTCTTCCTTGATCCCCTTCCTTAACCGGCGTGTTTTCAATATATATCTTCCCTTCAACCTCAAGGTTTTTCTCAAATGTTCTTTGTCCCTCTTTGCTAACAAAGTGTTTTTGACCTTGTTCACCTTCGTTGTATTCTTTTCTCGAATTTGTGTAACCTTTTCAAGGTTCTTTGGTTTCACTCGTTTGTCAAAGAAGCAACTTAGTCTTACCTCTTCTCTTTCTCTTCCGTTGTCCCTCCGGTGCCATTCTAGATCTCGGGACGAGATCTTTTCGTAGTGGTGGAGTGTTGTAACACCCCGGATGTAACTTTCCCTATTTGTACTCCAACTCTTGCCGTTTCCGGCGTTAAGTTATATTTATTTTCTCGGGTTCGGGTCTTTGTCTCCGTGTGTTGTTGTCGTTGTCATGCATCTCATATCATGTCATCATGTGCATTGCATTTGCATACGTGTTCATCTCATGCATTCGAGCATTTTCCCCGTTGTCCGTTTTGCATTTCGGTGCATCGTTCTCCTGCGGTGGCCATTTCTAGCTTTCTTTCGTGTGTGGGGATTAAACATTTCCGGATTGGACCGAGACTTGCCAAGCGGCCTTGGTTTAATACCGGTAGACCGCCTGTCAAGTTTCGTACCATTTGGACTTCGTTTGATACTCCAACGGTTAACCGAGGGACCGAAAAGGCCTCGTGTGTGTTTCAGCCCAACACCCCTCCAATTTGGCCCAAAACCCACCAAACTCTGCTCCATGTCCTAGAGCATTCGATCACGATCGCGTGGCCGAAAAGCGCACCTCATTTGGACTCTCCTAGCTCCCTCTATGCCTATATATACACCCCCCCTTCGAAACTCCCGGATCCTCTCCCCCCTAACCCTAAAAATCCAAGATCCCCGCCGCCGCCGGACGTGTCCGACCCGCGCCGGACAACGTCTGGATCCGCCTCCGCCTGTCGCCGCCTGCCACGTGGCCTTCCGCTGCTCGCCGCCGCTCTGGCCCGGGAGGCCTGGATCGGGACCCCGCGAGCCCGAAGCCTCCGCCGCCCAGCGCCGCGCCCCCTCCACCCTCGTCCTCGCGCCCGGTGGCCGGCGCCGCCGCCCCGCCATCTCCGGCCGCCGGAGCTCCGGTCACCCGAGCCGCCGGTGTTCCCCGCCGCCTCCACGCGCCATCACCGCGCCACCGCGGCCGCCCCGCGTCTCCACCGGCCGGCGCCGCCCGGCCCCGGCCTCTCCTCTCCTTCCCCGACGAGTCCCTCCTACTTCGGCCACCACCGCGGCCATTGCCAGCCGTCGAACCTCGGGACACGTGCCTACTACAGTAACCTCTCAGATCTGAGATCTGATAAACCCTAGGGTTGACTCTTCCCCTCTCCCCCTAATTTTTTGTGCATACTTTGACCGGCCATATCTCCGCATCCGTAGCTCCAATTTGGTCATATAGTATATCAAAATGTTCATCTCAGAGAGTACATCATTTCATTCAATTGCATCATTTTCATTTGAGCTCATCTTGATGCCCGAAATGCTGTTAGAAGAGGGCTACTTGAGTTAACTGTCAGATCCGTTACTCCGTTTAGCACTTCTGTCATTTTTGCCATGATTAATGTGTGCATTATATGCCTGTGAGTTCTACATATGTTTTGTTAATGGTTTTGTCATCTATCCAGAGGTTCAACCCATGTATTTTTAGGATGTGTGTGGTGACTTGTGCAGGCTTGCAAAGTGGTGCACTTGCTAATTCTGTTTTCAGGGACTTAGTGATTTCACAAAGTTCTGGGATTGTTTAGTTCACGATGCCATATGTTCTTGTTGTTTCCTAGTGATCCGTGCCTCTTTTGAGGATGATCAGTAAGGGAGTATTGTTAATATTGTAGTGATCTATCCATCCATGTATTTGTTTGCAATTATGGAGCACCCTAGCTTGAGTCAATCGAGCTCTACTTTTGCTTCGTTGCGAATCTGGGCAGATCGTCAACTTGTTTGCGATTTTGCCGATGTTATTGTAGTTGATCCGTGCATGCTATGCCATTGTTCTTGCCATGTATAGCTTGTATTTTGTGCCTTCTTTATGGGTGTATGCTTGCCTTGCCATGACTTGCACCGTAGTGAGTGCATCGAGCTCGTAAACATGCCTTCGTGAGTTATGTTTCAGCAAGTCCTAGTTTTCACTAAGTCTGAAAACTGATTATGTTTTTGCTATGTTCAAGTGCTTGTTAGTATATTTTGTGATCCCTTTTGGCTCAAGGTCACTAAGGGACTTTTGTTGAGCTTGTTGAGTAGCTCCATGCCATGTCTTTCTTTGTCATGTTCAGGTCCTGTAGCATGTTGTTTTGTTGCTCCGAAGAGGGCTATATGATCTGAAATTCCAGACAAGTGTTAATTTCATGCTTGTTTGAACCTGTTAATGGATGATTTGGCCGTAGCTCAGTGCTAGACTTTTGTTAAGCATCTTGTGTGCATCCCTGCCATGTATTTTGTTGTCATGTTTGGTTGCTGTAGCATGTTCATTTCATTGCATTTAGATGCCTACTTGCTGTAAATCGCAGACCGGTGTCATTTTTGAATCGCTTGCCATTTCCAAACCGTAACTCCGATTCCGTCGTTCTTTATATCGTTTTCAAGCGATTTCATCTCATCTTTCCAGTGGCACACTTGGATTTCCAAGTTGAGACCAGGTTCATGCATTTCCTGTCATATCTTGCATTTTGCATCCCGCATCGCATCCCGCATAGCATATCATCATTTCATCATATTGCTTGGTCTTGCACGTGGTTGATTGTATCCTTGTTGCTTGTTTGTCTTGTTTGGGTAGAGCCGGGAGACGAGTTCGCTAACGAGGAGCCCATTGAGTTTGCTCTTGAGGATCCAGTCAACTCTGACAACAGTGCAGGCAAGATGATCATACCCTCAAAATCGCTCTTTTGCTATGCCATTGCTACGATGCCTACCACTTGCTTGCAAGCCTCCCAAATTGGCATGACAAACCTCTAACCCACCATTGTCCTAGCAAACCATTGATTGGCTATGTTACCGCTTTGCTCAGCCCCTCTTATAGCGTTGCTAGTTGCAGGTGAAGATTGGAGACCGTTCCTTGTTGGAACATCTTTTATTTACTTGTTGGGATATCATTATATTGCCATGTTATCTTAATGCATCTATATACTTGGTAAAGGGTGGAAGGCTCGGCCTCTCGCCTAGTGTTTTGTTCCACTCTTGCCGCCCTAGTTTCCGTCATATCGGTGTTATGTTCCCGGATTTTGCGTTCCTTACGCGGTTGGGTTATAATGGGAACCCCTCCATAGTTCGCCTTGATTAAAGCTTTTCCAGCAATGCCCAACATTGGTTTTACCATTCGCCACCTAGCCTCTTTTTCCCTTGGGTTACCGGAGCCCAAGGGTCATCTTATTTTAACCCCCCCGGGCCTGTGCTCCCTCTGAGTGTTGGTCCGAACTGAGCTGCCTGCGGGGCCACCTCGGGGAAACTTGAGGGTTGGTTTTACTCGTAGCTAGTCTTATCTGAGTGTGCCCTGAGAACGAGATATGTGCAGCTCCTATCGGGATTTGTCGGCACATTCGGGCGGTGTTGCTGGTCTTGTTTTAACCTGTCGAAGTGTCTTGAGTTACCGAGATACCGAGTCTGATCGGAACGTCTTGGGAGGAGGTCTATTCCTTCGTTGACCGTGAGAGCTTGTCATGGGCTAAGTTGGGACTCCCTGCAGGGATTTGAACTTTCGAAAGCCGTGCCCGTGGTTATGGGCAGATGGGAATTTGTTAATGTCCGGTTGTAGATAACTTGAACCTTAACTTAATTAAAATGAATCAACTGAGTGTGTTACCATGATGGCCTCTTCTCGGCGGAGTCCAGGAAGTGGACACGGCGTTGGAGTAATGTTTGCGCAGGTTGTTCTCTATTTTCTCGCTCGTGCTTTGCCTCCTCTTCTCGCTCTCTTTTGCGAATAAGTTAGCCACCATACTTGCTAGTCGCTTGCTGCAGCTCCACTCATATTTTACCTTGCCATACCTATAAGCTTAAATAGTCTTGATCGCGAGGGTGCGAGATTGCTGAGTCCCTATGGCTCACAGATTACTATTACACCAGATGCAGGGCCCGATGATTCCGCTCCAGGAGACGCGTATGAGCTCAAGTGGGAGTTCGACGAAGACTCTCAACGATACTATGTTTCCTTTCCCGATGATCAGTAGTGGTGCCCAGTTGGGGGTGATCGGGACCGTGTCGCATGTTGGGTTCTCTTTTATTTTGGCGCCGTAGTCGGGCCTTGAGTGTATGGATGATGTAATGTTATTAATGTACTTGATTGACATGGCGAGTGTAAGCCAACTATGTTCTCTCCCCTTTTATTATTATTACATGGGATGTTGTGAAGATTGCCTAACTTGCGACATATGCCTTCAATGCGATTATGTCTCTAAGTCGTGCCTCGACACGTGGGAGCTATAGTCGCATCGAGGGTGTTACAATCCTCCTATTATTTCTTATGATGAATCAGGTAACGAGGAGGAGCCTTCTATTCAACCAATCTCATTAATAAGGAGCTCCAAAAAGAAGATTGAACCCACACATGATGTAGTGAAGAAGAAGAAGAAAAGAAAAAGGAAGAGAGGTAAAAAGATATCTCTCCCAAATAATGCTTCTCCTATTACTATTGTGCCTCATGAAAATATAATTGTGGAAGATAATGATACTTCTTATGATCTTGAAAATCTTTTTGGCACTTTCTTGGAAGAATATGATAATTGCTATACTATTGGTGCTATCCATACTATTAATGATGAGAGTGATTATGCTTATGATATGAAAAGGTTAAAGCTTGGGGATGCTATGTTTGATGAAGATGATGTTTTTGAGAATATATTTGCTGCAATAAATGTTTGTCCCAAGCTTGGGGAAGCTATGATTAATGAAGATGATATTTTTAGTCTCCCAAGTTTTGATATGCAAGTTTATAATGATGATAGCATGCCTCCTACTTATGATGATTATTGTGATGATACTTATGCTATAAAAAGTAGTGATTATATTTATAAAACTTGTCATGATTATGATTACCCCTTCTTTGAACATTAGTCTTTTAATGTGGAAACAATTTATAGCATCCAAGTCTCTTATGATACTCCCACTATCCCGAATGAGAAGAATTTTGCTTATGTGGAGAGTAGTAAACTTTCTATGCTTGTAGATCATGAAAAGAATGCTTTAGGTGCTGGTTATATTGTTGAATTCATTCATGATGCTACTGAAAATTATTATGAGGGAGGAATATATGCTTGTAGGAATTGCAATAATATCTAGTTTCCTCTCTATGTGCTTAAAGTTTTGAAGCTATGCTTGTTTTGCCTTCTTATGCTAGTTGATTATTGTTCCCATAAGTTGTTTTCTCACAAAATCCCTATGCATATGAAGTATGTTAGACTTAAATGTGCTAGTCATATTATTCATGATGCTCTCTTTATGTTTCAATTCTTATCTTTTATGTGAGCATCATTGAAATCATCATGCCTAGGTAGGGGCTTTAAACGATAGCGCTTGTTGGGAGGCAACCCAATTTTATTTTTGTTCCTTGCTTTTTGCTCCTGTTTAGTAATAAATAATTCATCTAGCCTCTGTTTAGATGTGGTTTTATGCTTTTAATTAGTGTTTGTGCCAAGTAGAACCTTTGGGAAGACTTGGGGAAAGTCTTGTTGATCATGCTGTCAAAAACAGAAACTTTAGCGCTCACGAGAACTGCTGCCATTTTTATTTGGAGAGTGATATTTAGTTAATTCTTTTTGAATATGATTAATAGATAAATTCCTCAGGTCCAGAAATTTATTTGAGAATTTTATGAGTTCCAGAAGTATACGTTTGATCCAGATTACTACAGACTGTTCTGTTTTTGACAGATTCTGTTTTTCGTGTGTTGTTTGCTTATTTTGATGAATCTATGGCTAGTAAAATAGTTTATAAACCATAGATAAGTTGTAATACAGTAATTTAAACACCATTATAAATAAATAATGAGTTCATTACAGTACATTGAACTGGTAATTTATTTTCTTATACTAACAGAGCTTACGAGTTTTCTGTTAAGTTTTGTGTTGTGAAGTTTTCAAGTTTTGGGTAAAGATTCGATGGACTATGGAATAAGGAGTGGCAAGAGCCTAATCTTGGGGATGCCCATGGCACCCCAAGGTAATATCCAAGGACACCAAAAAGCCTAAGCTTGGGGATGCCCCGGAAGGCATCCCCTCTTTCGTCTTCGTTCATCGGTAACTTTACTTGGAGCTATATTTTTATTCGCCACATGATATGTGTTTTGCTTGGAGCGTCAATTTATTTTGTTAGTATTTTCTTTCTGTTATTTAGAATAATGTTTTGCATCTTTTATTTCAATAAAAGTGGCATTGATAGCCTTTACTATGCCTATTTTAGAATTCCACATGTTGCTGTTTGAAAACAGAAAGTTTACCGCTGTTGCAATAATTCCCTAGAAAAGTCAGAATGTGATAAAATGTTGAAACCTTTTGCATATTAAGCTCTGATAAATTTACTACAGTGAGAATTTTATTTCATTATTTTTGGAGCTAGGGAAGTATGGATGTTGCTGCATTCTTTACAGATTATCCTGTTTAGGCAGATTGCTGCTATGTTTGCATATGTTTGCTTCTTTAATGATTCTATTTGAGGATATGACTATTAAATATGCAGAGGAATTTAGTATTCAATGTTGAATAATAATTTTAGTGATTTGCTACAGTAGAGTATTATAAGGTTTTTGCAATGGTTTATACTAACTTATCTCACGAGTCCTTGTTGAGTTTTGTGTGGATGAAGCTTTTGAGATTTAGGGAGACCGTGATATGAGAGGAATTAAGGAGACAAAAAAGCTCAAGCTTGGGGATTCCCAAGGCACCCCAAGATAATATTTCAAGAAGTCTCAAGCATCTAAGCTTGGGGATGCCCCGGTTGGCATCCCACCTTTCTTCTTCAACAACTATCGGTTAGTTTCGGTTGATCCTAAGTTTTTGCTTCTTCACATGATGTTTGCCATTCTTAAAATGTCATTTTATTTTGCTTTGCTTGCTGTTTTAATAAAATACCAAGATCTGAAATTATTAAATGTTAGATAGTCTTCACATAGTTGCATAATTATTCAACTACTCATTGATCTTCACTTATATCTTTCAGAGTAGTTTGTCATTTGCTCTAGTGCTTCACTTATATCTTTTAGAGCATGGTGGTAGTTTTATTTTGAAGAAATAGATGAACTCTCATGCTTCACTTAGATTATTTTGAGAGTCTTAATAGCATGGTAATTTGCTTAAAATCCTAATATGCTAGGTATACAAGATTAATAATAAAATTCTCTTATGAGTGTGTTGAATACTAAGAGAAGTTTGATACTTGATGATTGTTTTGAGATATGGAGGTAATAATATCAAAGTCGTGCTAGTTGAGTAGTTGTGAATTTGAGGAATACTTGTGTTGAAGTTTGCAAGTCCCATAGCATGCACGTATGGTAAACGTTGTGTAACAAATTTGAAACACGAGGTGTTATTTGATTGTCCTCCTTATGAGTGGCGGTCGGGGACGAGCGATGGTCTTTTCCTACCAATCTATCCCCCTAGGAGCATGCACGTAGTGCCGAGGTTTTTGATGACTTGTATATTTTTGCAATAAGTATATGAGTTCTTTATGACTAATGTTGAGTCCATGGATTATACGCACTCTCACCCTTCCATCCTTGCTAGCCTCTTCGGTACCGTGCATTGCCCTTTCTCACATTGAGAGTTGGTGCAAACTTCGCCGGTGCATCCAAACCCCATGATATGATACGCTCTTTCACACATAAACCTCCTTATATATTCCTCAAAACAGCCACCATACCTACCTATTATGGCATTTCCATAGCCATTCCGAGATATATTGCCATGCAACTTTCCACCATTCCGTTCATCATGACACATTCATCATTGTCATATTGCTTAGCATGATCATGTAGTTGACATAGTATTTGTGGCAAAGCCATCGTTCATAATTTTTTTTCATACTTGTCACTCTTGATTCATTGCATTTCCCGGTACACCGCCGGAGGCATCCATATAGAGTCATACTTTGTTCTAGTATCAAGTTGTAATCATTGAGTTGTAAATAAATAGAAGTGTGATGATCATCATTCAATAGAGCATTGTCCCAAAAAAAGGCCAAAAAAAGAAAGGCCAAAAAAGGGAAAGGCCAAAAAAAGAAAGGCCAAAAAAAGAGGGACAATGCTACTATCGTTTTCCACACTTGTGCTTCAAAGTAGCAGCATGATCTTTTTGATAGAGAGTCTCTTGTTTTGTCACTTTCATATACTAGTGGGAATTTTTCATTATAGAACTTGGCTTGTATATTCCAACGATGGGCTTCCTCAAATGCCCTAGGTCTTCATGAGCAAGCAAGTTGGATGCACACCCACTAGTTTCTTTTGTTGAGCTTTCATACATTTATAGCTCTAGTGCATCCGTTGCATGGCAATCCCTACTCCTTGCATTAACATCAATCGATGGGCATCTCCATAGCCCATTGATTAGCCTCGTTGATGTGAGACTTTCTCCTTTTTGTCTTCTCCACATAACCCCCCTCATTATATTCTATTCCACCCATAGTGCTATATCCATGGCTCACGCTCATGTATTGCGTGAAAGTTTATGAGTTTGAGATTACTAAAGTATGAAACAATTGCTTGGCTTGTCATCGGGGTTGTGCATGATGAGAGCATTCTTGTGTGACGAAAATGGAGCATGACTAAACTATATGATTTTGTAGGGATGAAATTTCTTTGGCCATGTTATTTTGAGAAGACATAATTGCTTAGTTAGTATGCTTGAAGTATTATTATTTTTATGTCAATATGAACTTTTGTCTTGAATCTTTCGGATCTGAATATTCATATCACAAGTGAGAAGAATTACATTGAAATTATGCCAACTAGCATTCCACATCAAAAATTCTTTTTTATCATTTACCTACTCGAGGACAAGCAGGAATTAAGCTTGGGGATGCTTGATACGTCTCCAACGTATCTATAATTTTTGATTGCTCCATGCTATATTATCTACTGTTTTGGGCAATATTGGGCTTTAATATCCACTTTTATATTATTTTTGGGACTAACCTATTAACCGGAGGCCCAGCCCAGATTTGCTGTTTTATGCCTATTTCAGTGTTTCGAAGAAAAGGAATTTCAAACGGAGTCGAAACGGAACGAAATCAACTGTAGAAGTTATTTTCGGAAGGAAAGCAACCCAGGGAACTTGGAGTGGACGTCAGGGGGGACACGGGATGCCCACGAGGGTGGGGGGCGCGCCCACCCCCTAGGGTGCGTCCCCCTGCCTTGTGGGGCCCCTGTGGCTCCTCCGACGTACTTCCTGCACCCATATATATCGTCGTACCCTAAAACTTCCAGAACGGAGATTAGATCATGATTTCCGCCGCCAGAAGCCTCCATAGCTACCGAAAGCCAATCTAGACCCGTTCCGGCACCCTGCCGGAGGGGGCAATCCTTCTCCGGTGGCCATCTTCATCATCCCGACGCTCTCCATGATGAGGAGGGAGTAGTTCTCCCTCAGGGCTGAGGGTATGTACCAGTAGCTATGTGTTTGATCTCTCTCTCTTGTGTTCTTGATTTGGCATGATCTTGATGTATCGCGAGCTTTCTATTATAGTTGGATCTTATGTTTCTCCTCCCCCTCTACTCTCTTGTAATGAATTGAGTTTCCCCTTTGGAGTTATCTTATTGGATTGAGTCTTTAAAGATTTGAGAACACTTGATGTATGTCTTGGCGTGCGTATCTGTGGTGACAATGGGATACCACGTGATCCACTTGATGTATGTTTTGGTGATCAACTTGCGGGTTTCGTGACATTGGGAACCTATGCATAGGGGTTGGCACACGTTTTCGTCATGATTCTCCGGTAGGAACTTTGGGCACTCTTTGAGGTCCTTTGTGTTGGTTGAATAGATGAGTCTGAGATTGTGTGACGCATATCATATAATCATGCCCACGGATACTTGAGGTGACATTGGAGTATCTAGGTGACATTAGGGTTTTGGTTGATTTGTGTCTTAAGGTGTTATTCTAGTACGAACTCTAGGGCTGTTTGTGACACTTATAGGAATAGCCCATCGGATTGATTGGAAAGAATAACTTTGAGGCGGTTTCGTGCCCTACCATAATCTCTTCATTCGTTCTCCGCTATTAGTGACTTTGGAGTGACTCTTTGTTGCATGTTGAGGGATAGTTATGTGATCCAATTATGATATTATTATTGAGGGAACTTACACTAGCGAAAGTATGAACCCTAGGCCTTATTTCCTATCATTGCAATACCATTTACGCTCACTTTTATCACTTGCTACCTTGATGTTTTTATTATTTCAGATTACAAAAACTATTATCTACTATCCATATACCACTTGTATCACCATCTCTTCGCCGAACTAGTGCACCTATACAATATACCATTGTATTGGGTGTGTTGGGGACACAAGAGACTCTTTGTTATTTGCTTGCAGGGTTGCTTGAGAGAGACCATCTTCATCCTATGCCTCCTACGGATTGATAAACCTTAGGTCATCCACTTGAGGGAAATTTGCTACTGTCCTACAAACCTCTGCACTTGGAGGCCCAACAACGTCTACAAGAAGAAGGTTGTGTAGTAGACATCAAGCTCTTTTCTGGCGCCATTGCCGGGGAGGTGAGTGCTTGAAGGTATATCTTTAGATCTTGCAATCGAGTCTTTTAGTTTCTTGTGTTATCACTAGTTTGTTTATAAAAGAAAACTATAAAAAATGGAATTGAGTGAAACTCCTATGCTTCACCTTTTTAATATCTTTCGTGAGTATGAAGGAAAGGAAAATTGTGCTCAAGTACTAGAAGAAGAAATCTATAAAATGTTTGGCACTAAATCTTTGAATGTTGTTAGTATTAATTCTTTGAATACCCATGATGCTAATGATGATTGCACTAGTTATGATGAAAATGCCTCCTATAAACATGTCAATTTTTGTGGGGTGCATGTTTGCAAGTACACACCAAATAGGGAAGATAGATATTGCAAGGGGCATAAGTACTTAGAAACCAAATTGTTGCAAGAAGAGCTATATGAATGTGCTGAAAATTTAAGATATCTTACCCATACTTGCGAACTTTGCAATGAACATGGTCATTTAAATATCAAATGCAAATTGTTTCATGACCGTATCCTGTCCAAAAATTGTGATGACTTGATTTCCCTTGCACATCATAATGAACTTAGTTTGCTCTTGGGTTTTGAAGAAATGAAACGTATAACTGAGGGTATTCCAAAATTTAATCTCGATAAACTTCTTGGTTTTGATCTAGAGAAGATTTATATGTATTGTGCGGTGAATTGCATTGAAAATCCTTATATTGCCAATTACATAAAGAAAAGAAAACAAATAGGAGATGAAGAGAATACTAATGAAAGGGAAGAGACCTCCCAATATCCTCCTATAATTTCTTATGATGAATCAGGTAACGAGTAGGAGCCTTCTATTCAACCAATCTCATTAATAAGGAGCTCCAAAAAGAGGATTGAACCCACACATGATGCAGTGAAGAAGAAGAAAAGAAAAAGAAAGAGAGGTAAAAAGATACCTCTCCCAAATAATGCTGCTGCTATTACTATTGTGCCTCATGAAAATATAATTGTGGAAGATAATGATACTTCTTATGATCTTGAAAATCTTTTTGGCACTTTCTTGGAAGAATATGATAATTGCTATACTATTGGTGCTATCCATACTATTAATGATGAGAGTGATTATGCTTATGATATGAAAAGGTTAAAGCTTGGGGATGCTATGTTTGATGAAGATGATGTTTTTGAGAATATATTTGCTGCAATTAATGTTTGTCCCAAGCTTGGGGAAGCTATGATTAATGAAGATGATATTTTTAGTCTCCCAAGTTTTGATATGCAAGTTTATAATGATGATAGCATGCCTCCTACTTATGATGATTATTGTGATGATACTTATGCTATAAAAAGTAGTGATTATATTTATAAAACTTGTCATGATTATGATTACCCCTTCTTTGAACATTACTCTTTTAATGTGGAAACAATTTATAGCATCCAAGTCTCTTATGATACTCCCACTATCCCGAATGAGAAGAATTTTGCTTATGTGGAGAGTAGTAAACTTTCTATGCTTGTAGATCATGAAAAGAATGCTTTAGGTGCTGGTTATATTGTTGAATTCATTCATTATGCTACTGAAAATTATTATGAGGCAGTAATATATGCTTGTAGGAATTGCAATAATATCAAGTTTCCTCTCTATGTGCTTAAAGTTTTGAAGCTATGCTTGTTTTGCCTTCCCATGCTAGTTGATTATTGTTCCCATAAGTTGTTTGCTCATAAAATCCCTATGCATAGGAAGTATGTTAGACTTAAATGTGCTAGTAATATTCTTCATGATGCTCTCTTTATGTTTCAATTCTTATCTTTTATGTGAGCATCATTGAAATCATCATGCCTAGCTAGGGGCTTTAAACGATAGCGCTTGTTGGGAGGAAACCCAATTTTATTTTTGTTCCTTGATTTTTTTCCTGTTTAGTAATAAATAATTCATCTAGACTCTGTTTAGATGTGGTTTTATTCGTTTAATTAGTGTTTGTGCCAAGTAGAACCTTTGGGAAGACTTGGGGAAAGTCTTGTTGATCATGCTGTCAAAAACAGAAACTTTAGCGCTCACGAGAATTGCTTCCATTTTTATTTGGAGAGTGATATTTAGTTAATTCTTTTTGAATATGATTAATAGATAAATTCCTCAGGTCCAGCAATTTATTTGAGAATTTTATGAGTTCCAGAAGTATACGTTTGATCCAGATTACTACAGACTGTTCTGTTTTTGACAGATTCTGTTTTTCGTGTGTTGTTTGCTTATTTTGATGAATCTATGGCTAGTAAAATAGTTTATAAACCATAGAGAAGTTGGAATACAGTAGGTTTAACACCATTATAAATAAATAATGAGTTCATTACAGTACATTGAAGTGGTAATTTATTTTCTTATACTAATGGAGCTTACGAGTTTTCTGTTAAGTTTTGTGTTGTGAAGTTTTCAAGTTTTGGGTAAAGATTCGATGGACTATGGAATAAGGAGTGGCAAGAGCCTAAGCTTGGGGATGCCCAAGGCACCACAAGGTAATACCCAAGGACACCAAAAAGCCTAAGCTTCCGGGGCATCCCCTCTTTCGTCTTCGTTCATCGGTAACTTTACTTGGAGCTATATTTTTATTCGCCACATGATATGTGTTTTGCTTGGAGCGTCAATTTATTTTGTTAGGATTTGCTTGCTGTTATTTATAATAATGTTTTGCATCTTTTATTTCAATAAAAGTGGCATTGATAGCCTTTACTATGCCTATTTTAGAATTCCACATGTTGCTGTTTGAAAACAGAAAGTTTACCGCTGTTGCAATAATTCCCTAGAAAATTCAGAATGTGATAAAATGTTGAAACCTTTTGCATATTAAGCTCTGATAAATTTACTACTGTGGGGATTTTATTTCATAATTTTTGGAGCTAGGGAATTATGGATGCTGCTGTATTCTTTACAGATTATCCTGTTTAGGCAGATTGCTGCTATGTTTGCATTGTTTGCATATGTTTGCTTCTTTAATGATTCTATTTGAGGATAGGACTATTAAATATGCAGAGGAATTTAGTATGCAATGTTGAATAATAATTTGAGTTATTTTCTACAATAGAGTATGAGGACACGGAGGCAGGGAAGACTCGGCCGTTGTTTTTGTTTCCCACGCGGAGGGGAGTACGACTATACGTGATGGGTTTCATAGTAATTTCAAAATTTTCCTACGCACACGCAAGATCATGGTGATGCTTGGCAACGAGAGGGGGAGAGTGTGATCTACGTACCCTTGTAGATCGACAACAGAAGCGTTAACTTGGTTGATGTAGTCGTACGTCTTCACGGCCCGACCGATCAAGCACCGAAACTACGGTACCTCCGAGTTCTAGCACACGTTCAGCTCGATGACGATCCCCGGACTCCGATCCAGCAAAGTGTCGGGGAAGAGTTCCGTCAGCACGACGGCGTGGTGACGATCTTGATGTACTACTGTCGCAGGGCTTCGCCTAAGCACCGTTACAATATTATCGAGGACTATGGTGGAAGGGGGCACCGCACACGGCTAAGAATATGATCACGTGGATCAACTTGTGTCTCTAGGGGTGCCCCTTGCCTCCGTATATAAAGGATCCAAGGGGGGGGGTGCGGCCGGCCCTAGTAGGAGGTGCGCAGGAGGAGTCCTACTCCTACCGGGAGTAGGACTCCCCTCCCTTTCCTTGTCCAAGTAGGAGAGGGGGAAGGAGAGAAGAAAAAGGGGGGCGCCGCCTCTCCCTCCTCGTCCAATTCGGACTAGGGGGAGAGGGGGCGCGCGGCCTGCCTTGGCAGCCCTTCCTCTTCTCCACTTTAGGCCCATGAGGCCCATTAACCCCCCGGGGGGTTCCGGTAACCCCCCGGTGCTCCGGTTTTATCCGAAACTTCCCCGGAACACTTCCGGTGTCCGTATATAGCCGTCCAATATATCAATATTTATGTCTCGACCATTTCGAGACTCCTCGTCATGTCCGTGATCACATCCGGGACTCCGAACTAACTTCGGTACATCAAAACTCATAAACTCATAATATAACTGTCATCGAAACCTTAAGCGTGCGGACCCTACGGGTTCGAGAACAATGTAGACATGACCGAGACACGTCTCCTGTCAATAACCAATAGCGGAACCTGGATGCTCATATTGGTTCCTACATATTCTACGAAGATCTTTTATCGGTCAGACCACATAACAACATATGTTGTTCCCTTTGTCATCGGTATGTTACTTGCCCGAGATTCGATCGTCGGTATCCCATACCTAGTTCAATCTCGTTACCGGCAAGTCTCTTTACTCGTTCCGTAATACTTCATCTCACAATTAACTCATTAGTTGCAATGCTTGCAAGGCTTATGTGATGTGTATTACCGAGAGGGCCCAGAGATACCTCTCTGACAATCGGAGTGACAAATCCTAATCTCGAAATACGCCAACCCAACATGTACCTTTGGAGACACCTGTAGAGCACCTTTATAATCACCCTTTTACGTTGTGACATTTGGTAGCACACAAAGTGTTCCTCCGGCAAACGGGAGTTGCATAATCTCATAGTCATAGGAACATGTATAAGTCATGAAGAAAGCAATAGCAACATACTAAACGATCGGGTGCTAAGCTAATGGAATGGGTCATGTCAATCAGATCATTCACCTAATGATGTGATCCCGTTGATCAAATAACAACTCTTTGTTTATGCTTAGGAAACATAACCATCTTTGATTAACGAGCTAGTCAAGTAGAGGCATACTAGTGACACTCTGTTTGTCTATGTATTCACACATGTATTATGTTTCCGGTTAATAAAATTCTAGCATGAATAATAAACATTTATCATGATATAAGGAAATAAATAATAACTTTATTATTGCCTCTAGGGCATATTTCCTTCAATACGAGGGTTTACTGGTTCGTCTGCCGTCGCCAGAGAATAACAGCAGGTGTGGGTGAGTAGAGGGATGGCTAGGCCAGCGATGGGAGTACGGTGGGGCAGTGAGGCCTGCGCAGCAGCATAGCCGGCCGCGGGGAGGATGGAGCAGGCAGTCCTGCTGGCGCTTGTTTGAGCGGCTGGAGCAGGAAGAGCAGGGATTGCAGAAGCACGATGGCCGTTGGATGGACATCCAACAGTATACATGCCATCTGTGGAAAGCCTCAAATCTGTGGAAAACAACATACAGCCCATCTGCCATTATTTTAAATAATTTACAGCCCATTTGCTAATTCTTACGGGTTTTTTTGGAGCCCATATTCTTTATGTTAGCATTACAGCCCATATTGTGGCCACGGTTAAAAAAATATACGAAATTTTGCATATGTCGGTGCGGTCTGAACTGTTTTTAATCCCGAAATTTTGAGTCACATTCAGACCGATTTTAAAAATAAATGTATATTAATATAAAATCCAATAAATTGTCCATGCAAAAAAATCAATGTAATTTTCTCGAAATGAAAAAAAATATTTAAAAATAATTGCCGGTTTGATATGTTTTAAAAATGTACAACCCATTTCTCATTACTGATAGGGCATTTTCTCGGCCAGCCGAATGAAGCTCTCCTTGTCTTGAAAGATTTGTAGCCCAACATGCCTGATAAAGCGACTTACTTGACAAATCATAAAAGAACTGGGCTAGCCATTTTCAGAAAGAAAAAAAACTACTGGGCTGGTATGTGGTAAACTTAAAAGAAAAGGCTGTCTAGACAGGCCAGAGTGTCCCGCACAACCCAGTTGACACCCTGCTTCCGTCTCAAAAACAAATTAGATAAATGCCACTCCAATTATGGCGATTCATAAAAATGCCATTGCAATTTCCAAACTTTGAAAAATGCCACTACAATTTTTGCAAACTTTGAAAAACGCCACTGCAGTTTGCAAACTTTGAAAAACGCCACTCCAGACTTTGAAAAATGCCACTAGAAATGGCATGAAATGGCATTTTTCAAAGTTTGGAAATTGCAGTGGCATTTCTCATATACACCAGATTTGGAGTGGCATTTATCAAATTAACCTAAAACAAAAATAACTGGGCGAGCTGCTGGGTCCCTGGTGTCAGCCACTCGTTGTGCAATTCTCTCGTTTATTGACTACGTTGACAATGGCATGGGACCCAGATGTCAGAAATCCACTAGGAGGAGCCATTTTTTATTGGCTTGAAATAAGGAGGCACTTGCTTGTGTACTGCCATGACCTTGGCGGGTCCCAGCAGTCAGGGGCAAACATTTTTTTCACGATATACTGGTGGGCGTCTGGTGGGTCCCTGCTGTCAGGCGGAGGAATAATTATTTTCCGCATAATAAGGAGGCACTTCCTTGCGGCTGCAGTGGACCCAGCTGTCAGCCTCTCCACGTACAGTTTTCTTCCGATGGAATTCGGTCGTTGACCACATTGACCACGCCGCGCCGACAGAACCACGGTGGTGGACGATGGCGAGGCCTAGGAAGGGGACGACGCGGAGCCAGGGAAGACGCGGCAGTGGATGCCCACGCAGAGAGGAGGACGAGGGTTCACTGGTTCGGCTGCGCTGCCGTCGCCGCAGAATAACAGGGGGTGTGGGTGAGTGGAGTGGAGGTATGGCCTGGCCAGCGGTGGGAGTAGTATGGGGGCGGTGAGGCCTCCGCAGCAGCACAGCCAACCACGGGAGGCAAGAGCAGGCGGCACGACCGGCGCTGCTTTGGGCGGCTGGAGCCAGAAGACCAGAGGTTGAAGAAGCACTACGGCCGTTGGATGGACATCGTATGGTCAGTCGAGCTAGAATCGTGCATATTGACTAAGTTGACAAAGCCCTTCGTCCCCGTCAACTTAGAAGGCCCACTATATTGGGTCCCAGCTACCAGGGGGAGTATTCATTTTTTGTGCGTAATAAGGAGGCACTTCCTTACGTGCGAAGATATAGCTGGTGGGTCCGAGCTGTCAGCGGCGGTAACGTTTTTTTTCGTGAAATACAGAGGCCGTTTCGGTGGGTCCCAGATGTCAGGTGGAGGAAATCATTATTTTGCGCGTAATAAGGAGGCATTTCCTTGCGTGCGGCCGTGGACCCAGCTGTCAGCCTCTCCACGTACAGTCCACTTCAGATGCATGTCCGTCGTTGACCACACTGACCATGCCACGCCGAAAGCACCAGGGCGGTGGACGACGGCGAGGCCTAGGAAGGGAACGACACGGTGGCAGGGAAGACTCGGCCGTTGTTTTTTTCCCACGCGGAGGGGAGTACGACTGTACGAGGGTTTACTGGTTCGTCTGTCGTTGCTGGGGAATAACAACAGGTGTGGCTGAGTAGAGGGATGGCTAGGCCAGCGATGGGAGTACGATGGGGCGGTGAGGCCTGCGCGGCAGCACAGCCGGCCGCGGGGAGGAGGGAGCAGGCAGTCCCGCCGGCGCTTGTTTGAGCGGCTGGAGCAGGAAGAGCAGAGATTGAAGAAGCACAATGGCCGTTGGATGGACATCCAACAGTATACAGGCCATCTGTGGAAAGCCTCAAATCTGTGGAAAACAGCATACAGCCCATCTGCCATTATTTCAAATAATTTATAGCCCATTTGCTAATTATTACGGGTTTTTGGAGCCCATATTCTTTATGTTAGCATTACAGCCCATATTGTGGCCATGGTTAAAAAATTATACGAAATTTTGCATATGTCGGTGCGGTCTGAACTATTTTTAATCCCAAAATTTCGAGTCACATTCAGACTGATTTTAAAAATAAATGTATATCAATATAAAATCCAATAAATTGTCCACGCATAAAAATCAATGCAATTTAAAATCTCAAAATGAAAAAAGATATTTGAAAATAATTGTCGGTTTGACGTGTTTTAAAAATGTACAACCCATTTCTCATTACTGATAGGCCATTTTCTCGGCCAGCCGAATGAAGCTCTCCTTGTCTTGAAAGATTTTCAGCCCAACAGGCCTGATAAGTGACTTACGTGACAAATCACAAAATAACTAGGCTAGCCATTTTCAAGAAGAAAAAAAACTACTGGGCTGGTTTGTGGTAAACATAAAAGAAAAGGCTGTCTAGACATGCCAGAGTGTCCCGCACAGCCCAGTTGACACACTGCTTCCGTCTCAAAAACAAATTAGATAAATGCCACTCCAATTATGGCGATTCATAAAAATGCCACTGCAATTTCCAAACTTTGAAAAATGCCACTACAATTTTTGCAAACTTTGAAAAACGTCACTGCAGTTTGCAAACCTTGAAAAACGCCACTCCAGACTTCGAAAGATGCCACTAGAAATGGCATGAAATGGCATTTTTCAAAGTTTGGAAATTGCAGTGGCATTTCTCGGATACACCAAATTTGGAGTGGCATTTATCAAATTAACCCAAAACAAAAATAACTGGGCGAGCTGCTGGGTCCCTGGTGTCAGGCGCTCGTTTTGCAATTCTCTCGTTTATTGACTACGTTGACAATGGCATGGGACCCAGATGTCAGAAATCCACTAGGAGGAGCCATTTTTTATTGGCTTGAAATAAGGAGGCACTTGCTTGCGTACTACCATGACCTTGGCGGGTCCCTGCTGTCATCCTCTCCATGTACAATCATCTCCTGATTGTGTACGCGTCAACTTGCTAGGCCCACAAGTCAGCCTCTAAACCATGGAGGACAAATACAACCCATTTCTTTGCGTACAGTACCAGTTAGTCGTGCTTCAAAACTGATCGGCACGCCATTAAAAAAATAAAGGTCGATAACTAATGCGGCACCTCAGGCCAATGCGGCCAGCTTGCATTTTGCATGAGAAATTACACACCATGTTTTGTTGACATGTGGTCCCGTTCCAACATATCAGTGAGACGACGGCGAGTAGTAGGAGTATTTCCGAACGGACGTGTAGGCCGGGGCGCCTCTTCGTGAACCGTGGCAAACTCGCAACCGTCCACCGACTCTTCTCCTTTCCCTCTTGATTTGGAACTGCTATCGCACGCTCTTCCTCTCCCTCCTCCATTTTCCTTCAGCCCTTCACCCTTTCTTCTGCCATTGTTTGATCGTATTCTCCATGGAGGGAACAGGACGGAAACAACCCCGTTATTCTTGCCCCGATATGAAAGATGACGTGGTGGAGGAACTCATTGACCGGTGCGACGTCATCACCTCGGCTAGCATGGCAGGTTCGTTCAAGACCATTCTCGACTCAACTAATAACATCATTACAAAGAACCCATGAGTCAAGGAGCGGTTTGATCTCCCCTATCTTCTTTGCCGTGACCCTGATGACTGGTGCCGGCACGGCGGAGGCCTCGCCCTGTGCAAGTTAATGCTGCTTGATAATGATACGTATGATGTTAAGATGCCATCGCTTGAGGGCAAGGCTTGGGCGGGCGCAAATGGAGATTGGGTTGTTTACATTGGGTCCAACTGCGAGTGGGAACTTGTGAATGTGTACACTCGTCACCGGGTTCCACTTCCAAAAATCTCAGCACACTACCCAGAGGTTGAGCACACTGGTAATGTACGCACGTTCAAATACGATCATGGTGGCTATATTCTACGGAAGATAGCAATTTGTCGAGTTCCCAACCGCTCTTGGAATTACAGCAACTATGATGTTGTTGCAATCTTCGACAAGCTTGTTGCCGTCCTTGATGGTTTCACTCGATGGATATTGCTCAAAAATCAGTTTCTGTACATGGATGAGTACTGTGATGCAATTCAATACGAGGGCCTTGTGTTTGCTGCCACCACTCATGGCACTGTTTTTGCATGGCATCCTAGTAGTTTCGGTACGTTTTTCTTCCACCGTAATTATAATTGTTTCATCCACGTGCATGCGGGTTAGCAAGTTTCCCTTTACTAATTAACCTTCTTCTTGTGTTTCCAAGGTCCTGTGAACATCCCACCACCTATACTTGAAAAATTTTATAACCAAGGGGGATATGCCGATGGTGATGATCACGAGCAGCGCCCATATACTCTGTGGCGCCTGGCAACTAATTCCGATGGATCACCTCTTCTTGTGTGTATACAGCCCACTGATGATGTTACTGCTAAGGAAGCAGGTGTCTCCCATGGTCGCACTCTCCGGACCTATTCCAACACCCGTTGCATGGTATTCGAGATGGATACTAGTGTGCTAGCGCCAACTCCTTCTCCCTGGCACAGAATTGATAGTCTTGGAGAAAACCCGCTCTTCCTTGGACAAAACTATCCGATGATGGTGAAAGGCGGTCCAACTGCTGTTGACACATTTATGAGAAGCAACTGTGTCTATACCTCGGACATTTGGGTGGTTCCCTACCCTGGTACTGATATAGTAGGCCGCTTCATCCTGGATGATCAGTCCTGCGTTGGTCTCCAGATCGACAACAGATGGCCCATCCTAGAGAATCACTTGTGGTTCAAAGCAAGTGTTTCCAACACTGCGGAATGGTTGAGTTGAAGTTCATTTCATGGCTTGTTATTTGTTGTGTGGTGAAAACCTTAGTATTTATAATGTATCCTCGTTGTCGATGTGGGTTGATGACCTGTTGTATGTAATAAAATGATATGCCTGTGATAAACTTACTAAATTTATGAATGGCTTTCGATTCGCTTCTCTGAGTGAGTGGTGCGACGAGGCAAAAAAATATTTTCCGAATACATAATTGTACGTGCATTGCAATAGGTTATCGGATGAGGCCAATCAACAATAGTACACGCCACCACCACGACATCCATCTGACACCATATTATTTCTTGGAGTCCGTGCTAGAGCAATCTCTTCAACCTTGTCATTTCTCTAACTTCAGCCATCGCGTGGCGGGCGAGGTGGGGGTTTGCCGATAGTCGGTTTCCTTAACTGCGGTCCCACTTGTAAGGCCAACTCCAACGCACGACCCCAAACACACCTCCGTTTTGCACGAACTCCAACGATAATTTTGACTAGAAAAGCAAGACTAAAGAAAACAAGAACCACAAGAATACATTTTACTACTCCTGTAAGTTGGATTAGTGCCTTCTCGATGCATTCATTGTTGATCTGCAGAGGCTCGATCTTGCGTCTGTGCTAGCTAAAAGTGATAGAACATCTACTAAATTGCGCTCTATCAATATATGGATGTAATCTTCTTCCCAATACAAAAACTTGCATCCATTCTACTCCACAATAAAATTTTTAATCTAGCACAACTAGTCTAATCCGAGAGCAGAACCGAAGATTTGGTCGGGTTCTTCCTCCTTTTGCCGACACGTGGGACATCCAACATCCAGGTCATGTCATGAAAGAAAATAGAGTGGTAGTTGAAGCCACGAGATGTGCATCTTGGGTTAAACTGTAAATAGAATCTTACTACTCTTGAGTAACTCCAAAAGCGGCCACCGAATATCTTTATTGGATTTGTTTTTCATCACCAGCACCTCGAGGTGAAAGATGTGCAGGTTCAGTGGGTCCTCTTGCGTTTTCACTGACATGTGGGGCCGCATGTGAGCAAACAGACGATGGGCTCCACGCGTCCGCTGGCTGGCTGAGAAGAGAGATAGAGGAGGGCTGAGCACGGACTGCAGGAAATTTGTTCTACGTACCTCGATATAGGCTCGATATAGTGGGGTGGCATGGGCCATAACTAGCATTCACGTCTAGCAGTACGGCACACGCCACCCACACGAGTCCCATCCGACACCAATTTTCTTGGAGTCCGTGCTACAACCATCTCTTCTCCCTCCTGTTTTCTCAGCCATCGCGTGGTGGGAGGGGTGGGGGTTTGCCGATAGTCGGTTTGCTCAACTGCGGTCCCACTTGTAAGTGAAAATGCAACACCGCACGCATTCTCACTTGAGAGGCATGCCGGACCAACCGTGTGGGGGTGCGACGCGAACACGACAGGCTTTTCCTTTTGAAGTCGTAACTTGTAAAATTTGGTTCTGCTCCATGGCTCGACCGATAGATAGAAAATAACGATTTTGCCTAGAGTAATGAGAAGTTTGGTTTTGGCGCCATTAATGCATGGAGTACGTACGAAAAATATGAAGTTGATGCGAAAGATAAGATAATTACTGTAGCATCATATACTACTACATGGATTTGACGAAAAGATAAAAATACATACGAATCCATCAACGTTCAACGACATCCTCACGCCCTAGTGTGCCGGGTCACCAACCGATGTGTGAGGAGCAGCGGCGTTGGCGGCGAGCTCAATGTGCTTCTGAACAGTGCCGTCTAAGGTTGCCCTGCGCTCCAAGAAGGCCAGCATCCTATCGTCCTCCTCTTGCATGTAGTAGTCCTTGTGGATGATTTGCGCGTAGATGTGGGTGATTATGTCGATGGTGTCTTGCTGCGCCAGGCGCTGCGCGGCGAGCGCGACCTCGAGGTGGACATTCTCCAGCGCGACGACGGGCAGTTGCAGGGCCACCTGTGCGTCAAAGAGGTTGTTACCATAGTGGCCGTTGAGGGTGGTGGGCATCGCAGAGCCTGGGCGCGTCGGCTGGAGGCTTACGTCAAAGTCGTCCGCAAGCTTCTTGACGACGGTGAACTTGTCGAGGAAACCGACGAGGACCTCGTCGAACAAGGAGACGAAGCTGTCGTCCAAGCGGCCCCTCGCCCTGGCAGCCTCAAGCAATACTACCTGGAGACGTTCCTCGGTGCCGGGCCGAAGTCCGGCGTCGTGGACCATCTGGCACAGCCGGCTGATGCTCGCGCTCATCGCCTCCATGGGTCTAGCGTAGCTTCTAGTCAACTGATCTTGCGATTCGAGTGATCACTCAGCCCTTGATTAGCGTGCGTAGGTGCGTAGGATTTCGTACCACTCCTCAGCCCTCTACTGCACCCGCCTTTGGCTGTATGATAGGTGGACCAGCCACCCCCTGGGGCCATGTGTCATTCACCCAAAGGCAGTTGCCGTAAGTCAATGAAGCTGCGTCCCCCTCCGTGCCGGTGCAGTATAGTCATCTCACCGGGCCTCTAGTTGGGGCCAAACGAGAGAAGTTTGATGTTTACTGGTTTGTTGGTCCCCTTTGCATTTTGCACCAAGTTTTGACCTTTGATTTAACTAATAAAATGTTAATGCATGTAAACAAAAATGTTGTGTAAGTCACCTTACGAAAACCAAATAATCCCAAAAATACTTAGGCACGGTGCATTAACTCCCTCCTTGTTTCTTATTTCATGACATATCAACCAATGAGAGATGTGGGCCGTGCATGCTTTCAATGACTTGAGACTACCAAACATGACATGTAGTGTTTAGTTCATTGCATGTAAACCTATTAGTACTCTAGTTAGGAGTAGCAAAAAAACATTAAGTTCTCTCGCTGATTGGAATAAAACACCATGTATTTATTTACAGAGGGAGTAGTACATTTTTGGTGACATGCATTACTAGATATTGCTAGTCAAATACTAAAATCCAGATGGACGTGGTAGTACTCCTAAATCCAGACGGTGGTGCTACTAGTACTAGTAGTAGTACTACCAATGTAGTAGTAGGAGTACTAGCACTGTACTACCCACTGGTCAAATTATTACGTGCTGCTCCTCACAGTGAAGTGACAAGACCCTGTGCCGGAGATGACACCTGAGTATAGGCGCCGTGTTCGGCATACCATAGTCAGCCTCACCATCTGCAGTCACTATCATCATGGCTCTAGAACTAGCCTGCTTACAACTAGCCTTGTTCGACATAATTTCCCGTGCGTAGATGCACGTGCATTGCACGGAACATCAAGATTGGGGGTGGACGGCTCCGGCAGCGGCCATCGTGCCAGATTTTTCCATGACCTTCTACTCCTAGATGTGGTGGGGAGGAGATGAGGCTGATTGTGAGAGACAAGGAGTTGTTTGTAAATAGGGAACAAGTGCGGGCATCTTTTTGCAAAAATGGAGAAGCTTGGTTTGTATGCGTCAGATCTAGATCTGACGGCTATTGGTGAAAGATGGGAGGCATAACATCATCACCAACTCAGGACCTGTTTGGTTCACAGGATTTTGAAAACGCAGGAATAGGACACGGCAATATTACAAGTTTCAAACTGATATTACAAATGTTAGGAGTAATGCTGCACCTACGAAGAGGGAATTACTAGGAAGTTTACGTAAGAACTTTCGTTACTTTAGGTGGATGCAACATTATAATACAAACTAAAATCCACCGCACTGACAAATAACTAATGGGCAAATAAGTTTTCGAGTCTCTGGCCACTTGATGTTTCAAAAACAAATTCAGCTTATGCGGAGAAATGAGCTCCACCGTGTACCCGCGCGGGTGTGGCTGGGCACGAAGTGTGAGTACGTGCACGGTGCACCTATTCTCTTCTTGTATACGTACACCACCTACGTGGGGTTGTGTGAGAGAGATACAAACCTAGAGAGATATAGTGTGTGGGTTCTTGAGAGTTTTTTTTGTGGGGGGGGGTCAATCAAAAAATTTAACATATGCAATGTGTGTGAAATAGAGTCCTGGATATAACATATATATAGAGGGGGCGATCCATGAGAAGAGAGTGGAGGTATCATCGGCTTGAGATGTCCGTAGAATCAAAGAGAGGGATGATGTGTGTGTGTGTGTGTGCGTGCGCGATCGATAAAGAGTGCCATCGAATTTGTGTGTGCCCACGTCAAAGATATAGAGTGGCTAGCCTACTGGAACGTGAGAAGGGACATGTGCAGTTTGTCTCTGTGGCATGGATACCTACCTGCATCGCTCGACTATCGATGCGTGGTGGGGGAAGAGGGAGGCCCAATTAACTATAGAGATACAATGGCTGGTATATGTGTGGAGGAGGAGAGAGGCCTACCTCATGTATTAAGGAGATCGATCTGCCTCATGTATTAAGGGAGATCGATCAGCATCCTTGCATATGTGTAGGAGATGAATAAGGTTGGGAGAGAGACAGAGCTAGAGTGATGGAGGGGGTTGTAGTGGAGTTTCTTCTAACAAATGGTGGGATAGGCTTGCTAGACAAACGGAGGGCCCGCCCGCAATATCAATAAGAGAGGAGATGGCTGCTTGTTGTCTGTGCACGTGCGTGTGAGAGACGGGTCAGGAGGCATGCACGAATGATGAGGGGGGACGATGTGGCTATGGTAAGCATACGTAACTACATAGGAAGATCAATCGCCCTTTGTAAGAGAAAGGAGAGACATAACTTGTGAGGTACGTCGATCGATGGGGGGGTAGTTAAAGTCGATCTAGGTATATGTTGGGAGATCGATCGGTATACATGCATGTGTGTGTTAGAAGCAAATGAGGCACAAGGAGAAGGATAGACAGAGAGAGGGATGCATGTAGGAGGTGGTACGAGAGGCATATTATATCGAGGGAGAGGAGTGTGCGAGTACGAGAACAATGAAAAGAGTGGTGGGAGTGAGGCATGGACGGTGACAAGAGAAGAGGGGAAGCTTGTGTTTGTGCTAGGCACACCTGGCTAGAGAGGCATATCGATCGATGTGTGCCGTAAAGAAGGAGCTGGGGGGCCTACACACACCGTGGGTGAACGACCTAAAGTGAAAAAACGAATTTGCGCGATGGAGCTAGAGACTGCTGAGGGAGGGTGAGAGGGATGCGGGCGTGTGCATGCACAAGAGAAAGTTAGCGCTAGCTACAAAGATAAGAGGGTTGTGTGGGTGTAAAAGACGGATAGAGATCATATATACTTCATTATAAAAAGCGAATTCGGATATTTGAAGAATTTATCATAGTGTTTCAAACCGACGGATGTGTGAATATATATAACGGTGATACACATGGTGTGGTTATGAACATGGTATACTACATTTAATATATTTTATCTCTACTCTTATAAAAAACGGAGTTGTTGATGATGGTGTGCCTGCCATCCTGCATTATAGGCCGTCTGATTTATATCTGGTGGATAGCAAGGAAACTATGATGGTTGAAGTTGGCAACAATCATGATTGTAGATTCTTATTGAAATAGAGAAACGAATTCAAATTTAGTTCGAATTGCAGCGGTAGTATAGACATTTGGAATGCACTAAAATGTTGGTATGAGTAGGTTACATGCATTATACAGCAAGCGAAAAAATTTAATCGGACATAACATGGATTCATACTCCCTCCTTCCATCTATATAGGGTGTAATGAGATTTTTAAGACCGCCTTTGACTATTGACAAGATTAATAGTACATGACATGCACAATGTGAAAATTATATCATTGAAAGAACCTTTCACAGACGAATTTAACGGTGTGCTTTGTGTAAGTTGCATGTCATATATCATTGCTCTAATATTTGGTCAAAGTTAGCATCGAAAAACGCATTAGGCCCTATATAAATGGAAGGAGGGAGTAGCTTTGAATAGCATTTGTATAGTAAAACGGGGCAAGACTCTCTCTTTGTGTGGTGTGAATAGTTTTATTTTTTTCGTTTTCTTTTTGGTTGAGGGAAGTGCGAATTGATTTGGTACGTACAAGTACAATATTACTACACATTAGGCTTGTCCCTAAAATTCAACCCCGTCTTGTTATATCCCGAAAATTCAGATATCGTGCTCCCAAAACTAGCGCCTTCACAACCCGCACCTTGCTATCCCGAAATTACAATGCGTGTGAAAACTCCCTCCAGCTGCCAAATCCCGACACATGAAATCCCCCTTCTAACCCTGAGCCAAAAGGGCCGCTAGTTCAAATCGGTGGGGGTACTTTCGTAACACACCCTACATTTTGGACAATCTCGTTCCTAAGTCATGCTTCACCCCCTCCCATCGCCCCCTTTTCGCCATTCGAAATCCCAGGCCGCCATAACCTCTCCGCTCCAGCCGCGAAACCCCACCCTCCTCCGTCCACCACGTCACCGCTGCCCAGCCGGAGCCTCTTCCCCGATGATGTCGTCCACCGCAACTGCTCGACGTCCCTCGTCCACCTTCCCGGATGAGGATCCATCGTCCATCTCGCCGTCCCGCCGGTTCAGCCGCCCCGTCCTCCACCTCCAAGGAGCTGCTCCGACGATCGCCTCGTGTATCGCGACTGCTCCATTCCCACAACGCCGCCTTAACCTGCTCCACCGGAACCGCAACATCCTCACCGACTCCTCGGATGAAGCCGAGGCCTACTCGGCGCCACCAAAGAGGTTGTACACTCATCACATCGCACCTTCTCCTTAACTCGACCTCCCGGCACCGACGGTGCTCCATCCCGCACCCCCATGGAGCGGCTACCTTGAAGCCGGCGCCGTGGGCGACATCTCCACGGCGGCTCTCCCCCAGTGCGAGGCCCCTTCGGTGGCAGCGTCCATACCAGCCGGATCTGCTGCTGCTGCTCCAGCTCTTGCTCAATCGCTCACTCGCCCAGCTGCTGCTGCTCTCCCCCTCGCTCGTGCTGCTGCTCTGCTCCGATTAAGCCACACTTCAGTCGACTGAATCGACTTTTGGGTTAGTCGATTTTCAGGGGTTGGGGGGCTTTCCGGAGTTAAGGAAGAACCACCCGCAGCGGGGACGAGGGCTCGCCGGAGAGGTACCCCACTATCTATCTTAGGGTTCAGGGGGGGGAGGCCTAGAGGGCTGGCCGGGGTGGCGGTGGCGAGTTGTTTCAGGGCGGCGAGGCGGCGCTGGGGCCGGCGGTTCGGCCGGTGGTGGCTGGCGGCTCAAGGGGGTGCAGGTTGAAGATGAACTGCAGGCCCTCCCTAAACTACATGTCAAGTGCCTCTCAGCTACCATTGCGTTCAGTTTCGATAGTAGCATTCAGATTCCCCAGTAAATTTCAGTTTCGACAGTTAAGTTCAGAGTCAACAGTTTTTAACTCATCTGTTGTAGTCAGGTGGTTTTTGGTGATGTTAATTTTATATCAATTTTACATCATCTATTGGAGATGCTATTAGAATCCCACTTGAGATTGACGATGTCTGTCTTGTGCTACTTCAGCCTTGACGTCTTACGGCTCACCGGAGCTGCTCCAACGACAGAACGATCCATCACAACAGAGCAGTGCCCTGGACGCCATCTACAGATTCCTCGGATCTTCCTCCACACCTCCGACAGCCACCTCTGCCTCAACTGCTTCAACGACCAATGTAATGATGCTGAGGTCGACACGGCTACGGCAAAGAGGTTGTACACTTGTTGCATCACTTATTACTATACATTCACGTCGATCCATTAGGGCTATTTTGGTTCAACAGAAAAACATCGATCCACTGGTTGTTACCATCACTCTAAATTTCTGCATGCTCTCCTTACATAATCTCACCATATTTTTTTCGTATGCATGTCAGATATTGTACACAGTCATGCTGAACATGTAGAGAAAAAGAGAATAGTTTTGCGCGGCAATACAATGTCATGCAGACATTGCTCCATGGTGGGTTCAATGGCAAACCCTCCCCACCCCTCTCCAGATTGTAATCCAGAGGAAGATATCTGTTCCGAGGCGGATTCGGACGCCGCTGACCACTCCTATTTACCCCCAAGGTGTTTGCTCTACCTTGGCATGATGATGTTAGTCATATCATGCATATGTTGCCCTGCAGTGCCTACTTTTGACATCATATATGTCATCTGCTTAGTTTAGACATGTTCTGTAATGCCAACTGTTTAGTTTCTATATCATATATGGGAATTATGCAGTCTCATGTCTTTTAGCCAGCCATAATATATGTGAAATGTGCAATGCCATCCTGTTTAACCAGGCATCATATATTTGAATGATATCTTGCCCATCCTTTTCTTCATTACATTTCCATTTGTCGACAATGTTTGTACATTAAACTACTCTTCCTGTGAATCAGCCATTTGGGTCGGAGATGGAAAAATCTGGAGTGAAAACAAGGCCTTCAGAGCAGATAGTGCTACCTGTCGAAGCAGATCTCTTGTTGGGTCCTGATAGCTCCTCAGAGATGGATTCAGAGACAGATGACCAGTCCTATTCCCCCACTGATGTGTATGCTCTAACTTGGCACAGTTATAGTGCTCATATCATGCATACGGTGTCTTGCATTGCATAGTTTAGACATCATATACACAATATTCAACACCATGTTCTTAGTTGAGACACCATATCGAATGCCCTCTGTTTAGCATATAAATCACATATGTGAATTAAATGATGCGATCCTGATTACTTAGATAACATGTAGGTGAATTATGTCATGCAATCCTGTTTAGTTATTTATCATATCTTTGAATTATGTTATGCTATGCTATCCAGTTTAGATAGACATCATATATGTGAAATTATGTCATGCTATCCATTTTAGTTAAACAATATACATGTCAACTATTTCATGCCCTCTTTTTTCCACACTATCTATTGCATCTGTCTCTCATACAATGTCTGTACATTCAACTATGTTTCCTGTTTATCAGCCATTTGAATTGGAGCGGGTGATGCCAGTATCTAGTGGACTAAAAACACGTCTTCAAATAAAACAGTGCTACCTCTTGGTGGAGATAGCACCCCGGTTGTACATGCACAAGAACCAGCCCTACCACACATAACCGAAACTCTCGCAAATTGTACCCCTACTACGATGGACAGAGAACCAGCTTCACCCAATCTAACCCCAACCGCAGCCGATAGTAACCCAGTTCCTGTTGACACAGCACCATCTCTACCACAGAGCTCCCAAACAAGAGCAGTTAGTAAGGCAGCTCCAGTGCCCAAAGGGCCAGTACTATCACGGCGAACCCCAACTCCACTAGTTAGTACGCCTATTCCTGTGGAGGAAGCACAACCATCTAGTCGTAGTTTAGCATCTATCGCATTTGATGTTGTTAAATCGTATGTGCGTATCTTCCCATCTTGGAAATATTATACTGAAGATGAAGGAAAATGCCAGTTGCAGGTGTTTGTCCAGGAGTTATGTGTAAGTAATGTTATTCATGGCAATTACTTTGCTTCGTCCCATACATCCTACCTCCATGATGGCTATAATACAACAAATTTTCCCATTTTTCTCTATGAAGAAGGACCGATTTGGAAACTCAGGATGAGGTAACCTATGCTAATACCTCTGCTATCTTCAAGAATGCTTGGTGGCAGTATCGGAATTACCTGAAGAAAACGTACTTCACCGGCAAAGAAACTCATCAAATTCCCTTATGTTCTCCTGAGACACATTTACTGGACGATGACTGGGAACACCTTGTTCTGTACTGGTCCAGAACCAAGAATGTGGTAAGGTCTATGAGCTCATTTTCTATTTTTAAGTATTATATTCTTGCGTCTTACTATACTCTGTTCATGTAGAACAAGTGCCTAAACCTGAAGAACAACTGTTCTAATTTAAGATTCCATTGCTACCATAGGACATAGATATATGTTTGTTTGATGCTTTTATTATGTACTAGTACTTGGCAATAGAAGACTTGTTAGTTTAATCATGTCCACCTTACTAATGAACTGGTTCACCAAAATGAGTTTCATATACTAGTACATGCTAAACTTGTTATGTGTCTGCTTGTTTCTTCTTTTAGAATGCTGACAGAATATTGGGGAAGAGTGCCTTATTAAGCAACGGTAAAGGAAGTAATGCAGATAAGGTTCAGGATAGTGACACATCCTGTCTTGGTTTAGTGTTGGAGTTACTGGCCACTACCGCTTGCACAAGCTATTCAAACTCACTGTCTGAATCAGTTCGGTTTCTTGAGTCTCAACTACAAGCTGAAAGACATCGATCAGTTGTGCTGCAACAAGAAGCGGAAGGACTGCGGAAGTCCCTGGAGCATTCAGATGCATACTTTCTGGTGCAACAGCAAGCGTTGGGGGATTTTAGCGCCAAACAGAACAAAGCTAATCAGCTTGCTAAGCTTATTGCCAGCATGGTGGATACCCAGGATAACGTTTCTTGAGCTCTTCTGAAGTTGTTTCAGTTATGCTCTTGTTTTGCTGCCGCGTTTATTTGCACTGGTGGCCAATTTTGACGGCCAGTGTATATGATATGCTGCTTTGTTCCCTATATTTGCACTGGTGGCGAACTTTGATGCCCAATGGATGTAATATGTGTAATAGCCGTGATAGCCTAGCGTTAGTTGCTTGCTTATTTATTTCCTTGTTGTCTTGTTTATTTGTTTGCTTGTAGTCATTGCAGTTCTTTTTCCGCGGTTAACTAGTGGTTGCAATAACCTATTTTTTAAAACTAGGCCACAGTAACCATGGGCTAATATTTACTGTAGTGACACTGGCATCCTACGGGCCATAGAAACAATGGGCCTTCTACGGGCCATATCATCAATGGGCCTTATACGGGCCGTATGATCGATTGGCCAAACATGGGCCAATAACATGCCGCATTATGGCCGTAAACGGGCTAGAGTTGGAATCGTCCATTCATGGGCCGAGCGTAACGAGCCATCGTTAATAGGCCGTATTTGATGACACTATGAAAACGGCCCAACGTATTAACGGACCACAAACGGGCCGACTGTAACCACGGGCTGAATTTGGCCCACAAGCAGAAAATGACAGTAACGGGCCATAAGTAAACGAATGCTAGAAATGAGCCCAAGAATAAATGGGCTCTGAGAAGGCCGAAAGATAACATGGGCTGGAAACGGCCCAACGGAATAACGGGCCGTTAATGGGTATAAAGTGATACACTGTTCATTACGGGCCAGTTTCACCATGGGCCGTTAATGGGTGTAAAGTGATACACTGTTCATTACGGGCTAGTTTCACCATGGGTCGTTAATAGGCCAAGAGTTACATAGGGCCTCATATGGGCCGAAAGACGTCATGGGCCATACATGGGCCAGAAGTGAAAATGGGCTGGAATCATATTGGATGGCCCAGATGATGCTACTGGGCCTAATTCGGATAGGGCGTAATGGGCCTTGGGTTAGCGGGCTGTAAATGGGCTATATGCGAACAGGCCATTAACAGGCTTTCCATGGGCCGGCCCGCCACCTTTTAACCAAGTCAAACGGGCTGGCCTTTTCACAGGAATGGGCCTCTGTTGGGCCGTGCCACGTGTCGACGTATCATAGGCGCCTATCTGACCCACTGACGAGCTGACACATGTTTCGTCCAGCCAATAAGAATTTTACACGTGGAAATTTCCCATTGGTCGGGGCTGTTAACGTGTTATCGGATCCAAAACCCGACCCGATAGCTTAATGGCGTTCCGTTACATGACTATCTTGATGTGTCATGGAACACTTCTATGACAGCACAGGTATGACTATCTTGATTCTGTCATAAATTTGTCATGGATGTACATGCATGACAAAAAACGGGACCTACTGTGACAAACACGTATCATCACGGAAGTGTATTTTTTTTATAGTGGGAGAGGGCCCCCCTTCTTCTTCTTCCTTGACCTTCTCCCTAGATGGGAGAAGGGTTTCCCCTCTGGTCCTTGGCTTCCATGGCATGGGAGGGGTGAGAGCCCCTCTGAGATTGGATCTGTCTCTCTGTCTCTCTTTGTTTCTGTGTTCTAGATTCTGGCCTTTCACCTTTTCTTATATTCCCGGAGATCCATAAATCTGATTGGGCTGAAATTTTAACATGATTTCTATCCAGATATTGGATTTCTTGCAGCAAAAGAAGGGCACCAACTGCCTTACGGGGTGGCCACGAGGGCCAGGGGCGCGCCCCTTGCCTCATGGCCCCCTCGGGCACCGTCTCACGTTGATTCTTCTTCCCAAAAATCACATATATCCCAAAAAAATCTCCGAAAGTTTTTATCCCGTTTGGACTCCGTTTGATATGGATTTTCCGCGAAACAAAAAACATGCAACAAACAGGAATTGGCACTGGGCACTGGATCAATATGTTAGTCCCAAAAATAGTATAAAAAGTTGCCAAAACTATATGAAAGTTGTATAATATTGGCATGGAACAATAAAAAATTATAGATACAACGGAAACGTATTAGCATCCCCAAGCTTAATTCCTGCTCGTCCTCGAGTAGGTAAATGATAAAAAAGATAATTTTTGATGTGGAATGCTACCTAGCATAATCTTGATCATGTAATCTAATCATGGCATGGATATTAAGACACGAGTGATTCAAAGCAATAGTCTATCATTTGACATTAAGACAATAATACTTCAAGCATACTAATAAAGCAATCATGTCTTTTCAAAATAACATGGCAAAAGAAAGTTATCCTTACAAAATCATATGGTCTGGCTATGCTCCATCTTCACCACACAAGATATTCAAATCATGCACAACCCTGATGACAAGCCAAGAAGTTGTTTCATACTTTTGATGTTCTCAAACCTTTTCAACTTTCACGAAATACATGATCATGAGCCATGGACATATCACTATAGGTGGAATAGAATATGATGGTGGAGGTTGTGTGGAGAAAAAAAAGGAGAAAGTCTCACATTGACGCGGCTAATCAACGGGCTATGGAGATGCCCATAAATTGATGTCAATGCGAGGAGTAGGGATTGCCATGCAACGGATGCACTAAGAGCTATAAGTGTATGAAAGCTCAAACTGAAACTAAGTGGGTGTGCATCCAACTTGCTTGCTCATGAAGACCTAGGGCATTTAAGGAAGCCCATCGTTCGAATATACAAGCCAAGTTCTATAATGAAAATTCCCACTAGTAGTATATGAAAGTGATAACTCAAGAGACTCTCTATATGAAGAACATGGTGCTACTCTGAAGCACAAGTGTGGTAAAAGGATAGTAACATTGTCCCTTATCTCTTTTCTCTCATTTTTTATTTTTCTCTCTCTTTTTTAGGCTTCTTTGGCCTCTCTTTTTTGGGGGGGGGGAGGGGGGGGCTTCTTTGGCCACTTTTATTTTGATAACCTCACATCGGACAATGTTCTAATAATGATGATCATCACACTTTTATTTACTTACAACTCAATATTACAACTCGATACTAGAACAAAATGTGACTCTATATGAATGCCTCCGGCGGTGTACTAGGATGTGCAATGATCTAGCATGGCAATGACATCAAAAAACGGACAAGCCATGAAAACATCATGCTAGCTATCTTACGATCTTGCAAAGCAATATGACAATGATGCTGAAGTCATGTATATGAAGATGATGGAAGTTGCATGGCAATATATCTCGGAATGGCTATGGAAATGCCATGATAGGTAGGTATGGTGGCTGTTTTGAGGAAGATATAAGGAGGCTTATGTGTGATAGAGCGTATCATATCACGAGGTTTGGATGCACCGGCAAAGTTTGCACCGACTATCAAGGTGAGAAACGGCAATGCATGGTACCGGAGAGGCTAGTAATGATGGAAGGGTGAGAGTGCGTATAATCCATGGACTCAACATTAGTCATAAAGAACCCACATACTTATTGCAAAAATCTATTAGTCATCGAAACAAAGTACTACACGCATGCTCCTAGGGGGATAGATTGCTAGGAAAAGACCATCGCTCGTCTTCGACCGCCACTCATAAGGAAGACAATCAATAAATACCTCATGCTCCAACTTCGTTACAAAACGGTTCACCATACGTGCATGCTACGGAAATCACAAACTTCAACACAAGTATTTCTACAATCCACAACTACCCACTAGCATGACTCTAGTATCACCATCTTTATATCGCAAAACTATTGCAAGGAATCAAACATATCATATTCAGTGATCTACAAGTTTTATGTAGGATTTTATGACTAACCATGTGAATGACCAATTCCTGTCCTCTCTCTAAATAGATATAAGTGAAGTAAGAGAGTTTAATTATTTCTACAAAAGATAAGCCCACGCTCTAACAGACATAAGTGAAGCAAACGAGCATTCTACAAATGGCGGGTTTCTATGTGTAGGGAAACAGGCAATCCAAACTTCAAATGATATAAGCGAAGCACATGAAGCATTCTATAAAGCCATACTCAAAAGATATAAGTGAAGTGCAAAGAGCATTCTATAAATCAACCATGGACTATCTCATACCAGCATGGTGCATCAAAGAAAAGTGAAAACTAAATGCAAAATATGCTCCAAGATTTGCACATATCCCATGAACGAAACGAAGACGAAAACATACCGATTCTTGTTGAAGAAAGATGAGATGCCTTCCGAGGCATCCCCAAGCTTAGATGCTTGAGTCTCCTTGAATATTTACTTGGGGTACCTTGGGCATCCTGATACGTCAATTTTGCATCATGCTTTTATATCGATATTTATTGCATTATGGGCTGTTATTACACATTATGTCACAATACTTATGCCTATTCTCTCTTATTTTACAAGGTCTACATAGAGAGGGAGAATGCCGACAACTGGGACTCTGGGATGGAAAAGGAGCAAATATTAGAGACCTATTCTACACAGCTCCAAAAGTCTTGAAACTTAACGAAACTTCTGCTATATGGAGTCTTTCGATGAGGAAAAAATCACAAGCCATCTTTCCGGACGAGACTCTGCCGCCACGAGGCGGAACCTTGGCGGAACCAATCTAGGGCTCCGGCGGAGCTGTTCTGCCGGGGAAACTTCCCTCCAGGAGGGGGAAATCATCGCCATCGTCATCACCAACGCTCCTCTCATCGGGAGAGGGCAATCTGCATCAACATCTTCACCAGCACCATCTCCTCTCAAAACCCTAGTTCATCTCTTGTATCCAATTCTTTTCTCCAAGTCCGGGATTGGTACCTGTGGGTTGCTAGTAGTGTTAATTACTCCTTGTAGTTGATGCTAGTTGGTTTATTTGGTGGAAGATCATATGTTCAGATCCTATATGCATATTAATACCCCTCTGATTATGAACATGAATATGCTTTGTGAGTAGTTACGTTTGTTCCTGAGGACATGGGAGAAGTCTTGCTATTAGTAGTCATGTGAATTTGGTATTCGTTCGATATTTTGATGAGATGTATGTTGTCTCTCCTCTAGTGGTGTTATGTGAACGTCGACTACATGCCACTTCACCATTATTTGGGCCTAGAGAAAGGCATTGGGAAGTAATAAGTAGATGATGGGTTGCTAGAGTGACAGAAGCTTAAACCCTAGTTTATGCGTTGCTTCGTAAGGGGCTGATTTGGATCCATATGTTTCATGCTATGGTTAGGTTTACCTTAATACTTTTGTTGTAGTTGCAGATGCTTGCAATAGAGGTTAATCATAAGTGGGATGCTTGTCCAAGTAAGGGCAGCACCCAAGCACCGGTCCACCCATATACCAAATTATCAAAGTACCGAACACGAATCATATGAAAGTGATGAAAACTAGCTTGACGATATTCCCATGTGTCCTCGGGAGCGCTTTACATCATATAAGAGTTTGTCCAGGCTTGTCCTTTGCTACAAAAAGGATTGGGCCACCTTGCTGCACTTTATTTGCTTTTGTTACTTGTTACTCGTTACAAATTATCCTATCACAAAACTATCTGTTACCTATTATTCGAGTGCTTGTAGAGAATACCTTGCTGAAAACTGCTTATCATTTCCTTCTACTCCTCGTTGGGTTCGACACTCTTACTTACCGAAAGGACTATGATAGATCCCCTATACTTGTGGGTCATCACATCCCCAATCTTGAGCTCTTTCCTCTCCTCCTTCTCCTCATATCGAGACCTCCTCGATCTTTGATCACTTCATCCACACAAAACTCAACAGAAAACTCGGTAAGATCCGTTAGTATAGTAAAGCAAATCACTACTCTAAGTACTGTTGCAAACCAATTCATATTTTGTTTTTGCATTGTAGCTACTGTAATAACTTTTCCATGGCTTAATCCACTGATAGAAATTGATAGTTTCATCAAAACAAGCAAACTATGCATCAAAAACAGAATCTGTCTTAAACAGGACAGTCTATAGTAATCTGAACATTCACCATACTTCTTTAATCCAAAAATTCTGAAATTTTTAGGAAAAATAAACAATTTGTATAGAAATACAGTTAAAAAAGTTTCAGAACCGTTTGACATTCCAGTAAAAAAATGTAAAATTGCGCAGTACAGCCAAATTTTCTGTTTTGCACCGCACAAACCAACAAGCAATGTAAACATCCTAAATGCAAATCTTGGCACATTATTTTTATGATACAATGGATTTTTACTTTATAAAAGCACACAACAGAAATAAATGACTCTCTAAAACTTCTGGGTTGTCTCCCTGGCAGCGCTTTCTTTAGCTAGGCATATAGTGATCAAGTAATGGATCCACTCGGATCCCAAGGTATATCAAAGCCAATTTTAGTTAACAATGATTTGTGATTTAGTAGTGAGCACAAAGTAACATATATCATGTAATGACGAAGTATAACTCTCTTCCTATGCATCGCCATGTCACAAAAGAACAATTCATGCACACAAAGTAAAGGCCAATACATAGCATAAGAAGTTTCTTGCAATTTTATCGTGTGGGAAACATAGAGAGGTGGAGATATAGTTCATCTCTCATAATAATTACAAGTAGGAGCAGCAAGCACATGCATATTATATCTATCAAAATCATCATGTGTAGTAGTAAAACGCAACCCATCAATATAATCCTTAATAAGGGCAAACTTCTCCGATATAGTGCAGTCGAGAGAATTCAAAAAGATAATAGGACTATCATGTGTGGGTGCAATAGCAACAATTTCATGTTTAACATAAGGAACTATAGCAAGTTCATCTCCATAAGCGTAATTCATATTGGCATCTTGGCCACAAGCATAGCAAGCATCATCAAAAAGGGATATTTCAAAAGAATCAACGGGATCATAACAATCATCATAGCATTAATCCTTCAGTAAATTCGAAGGGAAATTAAACAATGTATGGGATAAAGAGTTACTCTCATTATATGGTGGGATTGGGTGATCAATCCGCTCTTCCTCCTTTTGTTCTTCGCTCTCCTTCTCATCTTTTTCATCCAATGAGCTCACAATGTCATTAATTTCTTCTTCCATAGAGTCCTCGATATATGGTTTAATATAAGGATTAGAAGCATAATTATCATAGCAATATTTAAGTATGGCCAAATTTTCAGATTTGTGGAGAGTAGTATCACACTCTTCAATAAAAGAAGCAATTTCACAAGTACCCCTAAAAGCAACAAATTCTTCAATTTTTTGAACATCATAGTAATTATAAACAACCTTAGTATAGGAAGATACGATTCCATTATCACTAAACTCACATTGGTAAGGAAGGTGTTTCTTAGGGTCTTCAGAACAACAAGTAAAATCATATATTTCACATAATTCCAAGCATAGCATTGCAAACGATGAATTTGATCCAGTAAAAGTTTCCCTTTTTGAGATAAGCGGTGTCGCACATAACAAGCATGATCATCTAAAGATTTTCCCTCAACTAAGCTAGTTGGGGTTTTAGCACGAGCGCATAGGGATTGAAGATGATCCAAGTAAAAAGCTTCAGGACTGTGATAGATTTTGAGTGGTTCTTCAACCATTGGTGTAGTAGGTACAACTAACTTTTTTGGTATTTTGCGTTTCCTACCAATAACTAAAGATAGAAAACAAGAGCACAAAAAAACTACTTAGTGATAAAGTAAACAAGCACACATGAGAATATTCACCCCACGCTATAACTCCCCGGCAACGGCACCAGAAAAAGGTCTTGATAACCCACAAGTATAGGGGATCAATTGTAGCCTTTTTCGATAAGTAAGAGTGTCGAACCCAATGAGGAGCTAAAGGTAGAACAAATATTTCCTCAAGTTCTATCGACCACCAATACAACTCTACGCACGCTTAACGTTCGCTTTACCTAGAATAAGTATAAAACTAGAAGTACTTTGTAGGTGTTTTTGGATAGGTTTGCAAGAATATAAATACCACGTAAATAAAAACTAGGGGCTGTTTAGGTAAAGAAGCAATAAAGTTAGTATAGCGAGTGTGGAAAAGTGGTGGTAGGAGTTGCGAAATTGTGCCTAAGCAATTGACTACTTTACTAGACCGATAGCAAGTTTTATGTGGGAGAGGCCACTGCTAGCATGTCATCCCTGACTTGGAATTCTATGCACTTATGATTGGAACTATTAGCAAGCATCCACAACTACTAACGTTCATTAAGGTAAAACCAACCATAGCATTAATATATATTGGTCCCCCTTCAATCCTGTATGCATTAATTTCTATGCTAGGTTGAAGCTTCTGTCACTCTTGCCCTCCAATACATAGTCCTATCAACATACAACTAACCCTATGGTGTGATCCACGCGTGCGCTCATATGATGGGCACCAAAGGACAGCAACATAACCACAAGCAAATTAAACCAATCATAGCAATTCACTAATTACCGATAGGACAACGAAAATCTACTCAGACATCATAGGATGGCAACACATCATTGGATAATAATATGAAGCATAAAGCACCATGTTCAAGTAGAGGGTACAGCGGGTTGCGGGAGAGTAGACCACTGTAGATAGAAGGGGGAAGGTGATGAAGATGTTGGTGAAGATGACGGAGGTGTTGGTGTAGATCGTTGTCGCGATGATGGCCCCGGCGGCGTTCCGGCGCCACCGGGAGAGAGGGGGAGAGGGCCCCCTTCTTCTTCTTCTTCCTTGACCTTCTCCCTAGATGGGAGAAGGGTTTCCCCTCTGGTCCTTGGCTTCCATGGCATGGGAGGGGCGAGAGCCCCTCCGATATTGGATCTATCTCTATGTCTCTCTCTGTTTCTGCGTTCCAGATTCTGGCCTTTCACCATTTCTTATATCCCCGGAGATTCATAACTCCGATTTGGCTAAAATTTTAACACGATTTCTATCTGGATATTGGCTTTCTTGCGGCGAAAGAAGGGCACGAACCGCATTACGGGGTGGCCACGAGGTCCCAGGGCGCGCCTGACCCCCTGGGGCACACCCCCCTGCCTCGTGCCCCCCTCGGGCATCATATTGTGTTGATTCTTCCCAAAAATCACATATATTCCAAAAAAATCTCCGTAAGTTTTTATCCCATTTGGAATCGGTTTGATATGGATTTTCTGCAAAACAAAAAACATGCAACAAACAGGAACTGGCTCTGGGCACTGGATCAATATGTTAGTCCCAAAAATAGTATAAAAAGTTGCCAAAAGTATATGGAAGTTGTATAATATTGGCATGGAACAGTAAAAAATTATTGATACGACGGAGACGTATCATGGGATCCCTTCCCGGCTAAACATTTGGGAAGAGGACTGGGGCCTCTATAAATAGGGCTAGCGACCACTGTAGTAAGGGGAGGCTCATCTTGGGACGGATCATTCGGACCATCCAGAAGCACACCAACTCACCGAGCTCAAGAACACCTCTCCTCAGGAGGATGTTCGTCCATTGTACTAGTTCATCCTCAGCCCACGAGGCAATCCACCACACCACACTGGAGTAGGGTATTACACCACAATGGTGGCCCGGACCAGTATAAACTCTCGTGTCACTTGTTCCTTGGGTTCGGCGAGGTAGGCCTAGAGATCATTGCGAGAGTGAGCTAGGGAGAGAGATATCCTCGTGCGCACCCCAGTGTTCGAACCTCAAGGGTTTGCCGGAACCCACAATCCGATAGGCCCAGAGATACCTCTACGTCATACGGAGTGACAAATCCCAATCTCGATTCATGCCAACTCAATAGACACCTTTGGAGATACCTGTAGAGAACCTTTATGATCACCTAGTTATGTTGTGATGTTTGATAGCACACAAGGTATTCCTTCGGTATCTGGGAGTTGCATGAGCTCATGGTTGAAAGAATATGTGAAGGAAATATTCCCCAGAGGCAATAATAAAGTTGTTATTTACATTTCTTTATATCATGATAAATGTTTATTATTCATGCTAGAATTGTATTAACCAGAAACTTAGAACATGTGTGAATACATAGACAAACAGAATGTCACTAGTATGCCTCTACTTGACTAGCTCGTTGAATCAATGATGGTTATATTTCCTAACCATGGACATGAGTTGTCACTAGCAAAAATGCCCGTGCGTTGCAACGGGAGAATGCAAGGCGCGAGAGTCAGGCTTACTGACATAGAAATTGTAGTGGTGCAATACTTATCATGTAATTTTTTACCTTTAAATCACTCTTCTTTTTTAATTACAATATATCATGAATCATATTTGTTCTCCTCTGTAGCTCACAAATAATTGGTTTAGAAAACTTTAGCCATTATTTAGTTCGGGAAATCAGCCAAAAAATTAATAGTACTTCTGAAATCATGTATAAGCAAAACTTGCGCCCTGGTTAACACGTTCGCTACCACAAATTATTTTATAGTGTAAGATTATTATACAAACAACAATAGATGTCCCAACCTTTTCTCAACACACAGCAGAGTAGAGGCCAAGTACACATTGTAAAAGAATGAGAATATCAGACTTATGTATGGCTGGATGGATATTACTTGCAAAAATTCCCGACAAATCAACATATCTTCTTTGCTCAATGCAGCTTCACCAATCAAACATGAAGAATTCCATAAAAACTCAGTCATTGAATTCACATGGAATGAAACTTCATATGCATGTGAATTATTGCCTAAAACTGCTAGAACAGACATGTTCAACTGGTTTGTTTTCGGCACTGGATGAACTCATAATCTTTCTTATAGACTGAAATGTATGATGCTTATAAACCGGACTATTTTTTTAGAAAAGATGAAAAAGAATGTAGAGGGACTACCGATGGCACAAATATAGCTGATGGTTATATGAAATATCTAAAATTTTAAGAATCAAACATTATCTAGGGAAGTGACGCACATCTCCAAACATCTAATAATAAAATCCATATGAAAGATAACCTCTATTGATTCAAATATTGCTAGTTCCACGCCTTTGTTTCAATAGCAAGGTCCACTCAGTCCAGCACATGCCCTTTGTCATAGATCAATAGAAGGAAAATATGGATAAACGTTTGTGGGCCTACCCCTATTGTTTACATAGTAAAAATCTGAGATTACATATGGCTACATAATGAGATTCCTTTGCATCATCCTGTTCTTACTTTGAAATATGGTAGCAGCAAATAGAAATATTCCAATGTGTTAGTTTTGGCACAACAGAAAATTCAGTACATATACCTATACTCACCAGCTATCATGGTCACCCTCATCTTGATTGAGTACCAATCAAGCAGCACCAAGTTGAGTAAAACCAACAAACTTCAGTCACTATCTGCTTGATTTTTTTGCCACAAGAGTAAGGAAACCATCTGAATAGATCTCAATTCCAAAATTAAAATTTACAGAGCTACAACATGCATGTTTGTCTATAACCTATCTGTAAGCAATATCTTTTTTGAGGATTACATCAAGACTTAGGCTGACGTCAAGGCTCCATAGTGTTCCTTCCGGAGCAGATCATGTTGTTGGTCTGGGACACCATCTGGAACCACAAGATCTCCAGAGCTTTGGGAACATTTGCTAGTTCATGAGCCAGCCCATTGTTTGTTCTTCTAACAGTCCTCATGTGATATGCCTAAATATTACTCAGTGTAGATTTAATATCAACAATAATTGGGTAGGGCAATGATCTCCACCACCAAGGAGCCTTGGAATACGTATTCCTTTAGTCCGACCAGAATAGCATTGGCTTCGGCCTCCCCGACAGTTCTCCATGCACCCAGCTGCCAATTTGCAAGCAATTTTTGCACCATCTCTGGTACTTGATGCACATATTTAGCGTGATGATAGCATTGTAGAAAAAAATCAATCTATATGTAATCTGAATCTTCACTGAACTTTTCAGGTTTAACTGTCTAGGAGCTCGATCACACACAATTTGACAGCTCAAACTTTCACCCTTACCGGTCTACCATCATACATGGCAAAGCCACAACATACTTGGCTTCACATTGAGATGGCTCACCACCTTCATCGCACACGACTTGTCACACGGCATATCCATGAATCAATCCAGTTAATGTTTGGCCATTGAAAAAAATCAGAGAAAATTGACGGATTCATGAATAAATTGATCAGCGCGTTGCAATGGGAGAAAAAAACATCACACACACACGTGCGCGCTCCACCAAGCTCTAGGCCTTCTCCTCCGACATGTCAATGAAGCATACTCTGCGCCCATGCACTGGGCCGCACGATGATCTTGTGCCCCTGTAACCCGACCGGCAACGTCGACGGCAAGTCAAGGCAGTGGTGGAGCAGGCGCAACACAGCTACCACGAGCTGCTTGGCCGCCTATCCTCAAATGTCAACACAACAACAAAGGGAACTTTGGTAGAGATTACACTTGAACACTTAGCTATAGCAGGGGTGACTAAAACATTCAAGAATACAAATTTGGCCGTGCGTTACAGTGGGAGATACAATGTATATGACGGCAAAAACAGGCAAAGGAAGAAAATAGGAAATGATTAAATGTGTTATTACCTCCTACCTCCTGACAACATCCTTTTGCCCTGCATCATGTATAGTAAAAATGCGCATCGAGTACAACTAAATATGCGCATTTTCTGATGTCACAAGTATGCTCTCGACCACAACGATTAACAAGTGTTAGCGAGAATGACAAAAGAGGGAGCCTTGTATCTATCGGGCATAAAATATTTACCGAATAAAATCGATCTGATCCGCACCAATTTGAGCAGGATTGTTGAATAGCTTCCTCTTATATAGTATCTACATCAGAAAATCCAGCACACCAAATATATACATATGTTTATAAATGACACGGAAATCAGGTTGTTTCAAAGATAGTGCGGATCGATAGAGGGCCTCGAAGATTTCTGACAATGTAAACCGTAATAGGTGACAACCTCCATCACACATGTGATTTTATCAAACTGACAAGGGAAGTTATGGGAATTGTAGCCTAAAAATGGTTCCATATCTAAATCATGGTATGTTCCTATTTGAGAACGCTTATAGAATCAATAATATATAATGACATTACACATCAATGATCAAAGATCAATAAAGAAACTCAGGGATTAGGGAGTCATATTTACCTTGTCAAGAATTACACTAATGGAATTAGTGAAGGGATGTGTGGTACGCAGGCCAATGGATCCGTCCGTCCCTTATACACACATGTACGTACATGAAGGTTGCTGGGTTGAAACTTCAAATTAAGGATATTGATTCATCTATTGGCCGGACATACACGAACACGGTTTTGTTCTGTATCTTTAGCCCAAGCACCCCTGTCTCTGTGTTCTCTTATTTCTCTGGACTGTCCTCATCACCTCAACATGCCGATCTAGCGCCTCTGTCCACGCCTCCTCGGCGAGGTCACCCCGGCCTGCCCGCCTGCGCTGCGCGACTTCTTGTCAGGACCCCGATTCTAAGTCACACCGACCTAGCCTGTAACACCTCATCACGGTATCCCCACGGGTGTCACCTTACCATGGCCCGGGACCGTTTGCGCCTTTTCGCTCACGTATATGATAGTGTCGCTAGCATCCATATGACAGAGAACCTGGGCCGACATGACTAGTCGTGAACCCAAAGTGGCACTAACTTACGGGGACAGACATACCTGAATCAACATCGAGCATGTCGGTCAGCAGCGTGTGAATCCAGGCTGTAGCAACTAGGTTAACAGGACTCCGGGAACTCGGGCTGTAGCAGGCTAGCATGACTCCGGATTTCACCGCGTAACATTTCCCCGAAGGGACAGACACAAGAACGAAGTGAATCACATGCCGGCCAGTCTAAGTGTTCCAGAGCAATAGTGCTGGGCTAGCAGGACTCCGGTGAACCGGGCTGTAGCGGACTACTATGGCTCATGGAAGCATAAGACTACATTTCCCCATAAGAGAGGCTACCAGGGATGAACAACTAGGTTGTCGGATCCCACACATACCAAGCATTTCAATCATACATACAATATGCTCGATATGTGTAAATACAACATGGCATCACAACATAACTCTACGACTCAAGTATTTATTAATTAGGCTCCGAAGAGCTAGATATTACAAGCATGGGTCTCATGACCCAACATTCAAAGCATACAAGTCAAAACACATGCAGAAGCTTAACATGTCTGAGTACAGACTTCTACAAATGAAAAAGGCTGACAAGCCTGACTATCTACCAGATCTTGCCTAGGGCACAAGATCGTAGCTAAGGTATCAAGCTAAACGTCGAAGTCCATGTGGAGCTACTAGCGAGACTGAAGTCTCTCTGCAAAACATAAATTAAGCAAACGTGAGTACAAATGTACCCAACAAGACTTACATCAGAACTAACTACATATGCATTGGTAGCAACAAAGGGGGTGGTGGAGTTTAACTGCAGCAAGCCAGCTTTGACTCAGTGGCTAACCTGAATACTACTGCAAATAACTCTTTGAGGTGGCGCACACGAGTCCACATATTCATCATATCAATACACCACTAAGGATCCGCTCCCGTCTCCCTACGAGAATGCCATTCATAGCACTCACACTTATCTTGCGCATTTTAGAGCATCCACTTTCACTTGTCTATGAACGATGCAAGGGTCCAAGTTTCCATATTCGAGGAATCCGGCTATTTGAATAGATAATGATAACCCTGCAGGGGTGTACTTCTTCACACATGCTCTTGCCACTTACCACCATGTACACGTCGTGTACCTCGGCAACCTTCAAGAGAAAGCCTGGCGAGGGAGTCGGCCATGACCTGACTAACCACACAAGTCTCTCGTCCAGGTTTATCGCCTATTCGGGTTCCATCCGCAAGGAGATCCGGCCGGGGTGTCGCTCACGGCCCCAAACGATGTGTGCAGGGTTCCCAAGCCCACCATCCGGGTGCCACTTGGTACACCGTGCCACTGTGCCTAGTCTGTCCCAAGCCCACCTGTACCAGGTGCCACTTGGTAGACTACTAACACTACCTACAAACACCAGAAACTAGTTGCAACTCCTGGATAGAGATCGAGTTGATTAATAAGCCGAGAGTGTCCGAGTTACCGGAACCCAATGTGTGGTAGTAACTGTTCATGGATCACAAACACAGATCTCAGTTCCTGAGAACGGCTGCAATGAGACAACCCACCATGTACTCCTACATGGCCTCTCACCGCTACCTTTACCAAATCGTGTTCACACACTTAGCTCTCAACGGAAGGACATGTTCACCACGTTCCAATTCATTCCCGATGAATCAGACCTGACTCAACTCTAAGCAGTAGGAGGCATGACAACAAGCATGAATGAGTAGGCACATCAGGGCTCAAACAATTCCTATTTATGCTAGTGGGTTTCATCTATTTACTGTGGCAATGACAGGTCATGCAGAGGAAAGGGGTTCAACTACCGCAACATGTAACAGTTGAATCGTTGTTGTCCTAATGTAGTAAAAGAGAACAGGAGCGAGAGTGTGGGATTGTATCGGAATGAACAAGGGGGTTTTGCTTGCCTGACACTTCTGAAGAGGAACACACTTCATCGGTGTCATCGTTCTCGTCGTCAGTACACATCTACCGAGAGGGGACAAACACCAGCAACTGAGAAAGAACACAATCACAATATGATGCATGATCATGACATGGCAATATGCTGTGATTTGAGCTAATGCATCTAGCTATGATTTAAATGAAGTTGGTTTGAATACATGATTCAAATTCCAACTCCATATATGATTATTTAAATGCCCTTTATTTGTTTTGTCCAAAACAGAGGACAAACAATGTTCAAACATGCATGAGAATGGTACAGATGGATTCCTTGTAATTTTCTGATAATTTTTCATATATTAATTATTTAATTTTGAGTTATAGATTAATTTCTATGATTTTTAGAAGTTTTAGACATTTTCTGAAATTAATAAATCATTTCTGATTTATTTAAAATTCCAGAAAACGCTTATTACATCAGCATTGCATCTGGGTGATGTCAGCAGGTCAACAGACGGGGTCCAAGTCAAACCTGACCAGTGGGGCCCACTGGTCAGTGACACACTGCTTATTGGGTCACTAACGTGTGGGGCCAGGTCAACGACCACATCAGCAAGTCAACGCTGACGCGTGGGGCCACTATGATTAGTTTAAGCTAAATAGAGAAATAAACCGCGGTTAACTAAAACATGGGGCCCAGGTGTCAGTGACTGTGGGGCTTAATTAGTGGTCCATTAACCCCTAATGACGTGTGCAAGTCATCTAGAACGGCGGTTAGCCACCGGCGCTAAACGGAACACGGCGGGGTTGCCCGTCCGGCCGATTCCGGCGACAAGAGCTCGCACGGCTAGGTCCTGCGGACGCAGCGCGGCAAGGCACGTCGATTGGTGGTGGTGGGTGGTGCTAGGGCGGCCGGAAACGACAGCGGCGGTGAGTGAGGCGGCGGCCAGAGCTCAGCTTCGTGTGAGCGTGGCGCTAGAGCAAGCAGGCGAGCGCGTAGAGGGGCTAGGCGGCCTGCTGAAGGCACCAGGAGCGCGATGCGGTGCAAGGGCGCGGGTGGTTTGAGCTCAGGCCACGGCGGCGACAAAGACAGGTGGCGGTGGGTTTCAGTCATCGGCGAAGCGGCAGCAACGGCATGCAAACGAGAAAACGGAGAGGGGAGGAGGAGCAGCAGCTCACAACGGTTGCAGCAGGCGTCGAAGCGGGCTCGGGGAAGCTCGGGAGGCGGCGAATCAACAACGACGATCTCCGGTGGCCGACGAGGGAAACGGTAGCGGTGGCGGCGTTGCAGCGCGTCCGGGGCCTCGTGGCTCGTCGAGGGGGTCTGGGACGTCGAGACAGAGCTCGCAGTTATGGCGAGGGGTCGAGGGGGAGGCGGTGGCCGCGACAACGACGAGCGGCGGCAATGGCACCGCTCGGCTTCGGAAGATAGAGCGAGAGCAGAGGAGAGGAGGGCCACGGGGAAGAGTGAGAGGGGTCAGGGGGTTGCGTGGCGTCTCCTAGAGGCGTCCCGCGGCGAGCAGGCAAGCAGGAGGTGGCCAGCGCATGCGCGCGCGCATCGGGAACACGCCCTTCGTCCTCCTGGCAAGAGGAGGAAGACAACAGGGGAGGTAGAGATGGGTTGGGCCGACTAGCTATAGTGCTGGGCCAGTTGGTGGGCTGCACAGGTGAGGCCAGGTACGATTCCCTCTCTCTCTCTCTTTTATTTTCTGTTTCCTATTTTCTTTAACTCTATTTTGATTTGATTTTTAACCCAAATCATTTTCTGAGCTTCTATAAATTGTTGTATGGACTAGTGACATTAATATAAAGCCCCACAACAATTTCCAGAATTATTGGATCATATTTGAAATATATCAAATATAAATCCTTTGCAAATAATTATTGAATTAATTCCAAATGCCCAAAATAAATATTTATGAGCTCCTGAAAATATTGGTTTGAATTTTAGTTCTGGCCAATATTTTCAAAGAGAAACATGAACATTTTCTTGGACCTATTTGAAGCAATTTTTATCTTGTTCATTTTCAGAAATGATTTCTAAGGCTTTTGCATGTCCCCATTTCAAATTCATTGAAATTTAAACATGATGCACACATGACTAGCTAGTCTAGGTCATACCAGAACTAGGGATGTGACAACTCACCCCTACTAAACAAGAATCTCGTCCCGAGATTTAAGACGTGAGGTAAGAAGACAGAGGGGACACAAAGCTAACACGATCTTCATGATCCAACTGTCCTTCTCAAAGATGTTGATTCATTGCTTCAATTTGATCTTGACGCTTTGCTTTCGAGATCTCCATCCAACACGATGATGGCAGAAAGAAACTCTACAGGAATCGATCTCCTCGAAGATCGAGTACTCAGGATCAACTCATGGAGTGAGACGTTGAAACATCTCTTGAGCTGAGACGCAAACACACCTCAGGGGGGAATGGCAAGGAGCTAATGATGAAGGTTCAATAGGTAGGCAGCAATTCCACGCTTAATTAGATGGTGAGGGGGTTTCAAAGTAGCGAGGAGTTATGTTGCCCATGATACCATAACGAGGCACCTTAGTGAAGGTGACTCGTAGAGCTATTCCCTTAAGTGGCAAAAAGAATTACTTTTGATACAGAGATCATTGAAAGTCTCTATACTAGCCTAAGGAAATGCACAAACGATCGTTTGAAGGAGTTCAAAAGGATGGCATACCCAGACTAGAATGGATGATGTGGACTACCTTGTTGAAGACAATGCAAGGGATGATTTTGCTTGCGCGTGCTCTCAAAAACTTGAGCATTTCCATATTCATCAAGTTTTACCAATAACTGTGTCAAGGATCCATACCCAGACTAGAATGGCTCGACGGACCACAAGAATAATAGGCATCGATGAACGAATGCACACATACTCTAGACTATAGATTGATAGACAATGGTTGGAATACAAGTGAAGAGTAACAACTCAAGGAACATATATCTTTTTGAGTTGTGGATGCATAGATTAGTATGTCGAGCAAAGCTCAACATTTCTTCCGGATAACCCATGCAGAAAGGTAGAACTGGCAGACTCACAATGCAAAATGGAGAACTCATCAAGAGCACTCTTATTGTGATGGTTCAACAAGGAAGTTCTGCCATAAGTAGTGCATGGTATTGGAATAAGGATTTACCACGGACCTTGAGGACTATCGCAAAGGTTACTAATATCCTTAAGGAAATAGCAAACACTACCAACATGAAGTAAGTAGGGTGAATTTTGGGCTCAAAAACCCAGGGAGTAGAATACCTACTACTAAGTAGCATCACAGGATGCTTTCGAGAATAATGGCCAGAATCATCACACTGGGAACACAAAACATGGCTAGATTACTAGGTGATTCTCTAGGACACCTAGGGTCATAATAATGGCTTCAACATATACGCCGAGGTAGCTTAGTACCTCAACTCAACGAGTAGTGTGGTTAATCTGGCCCAAAGGAACATCGAGAACGGAAAGAAGGGACTTGAAAATGCATCAGACTATTTAGAAACCTGGGATGACTCGGTCAGCATAACGGCTGTAAATGCTCAAAAAGATTTGAGACATCCTGCAACATGGTGGCATAACCACTCAACATCACAAAATCAAGGTTCTGGGATCAACTAAGAACACATGGAAGTAGTAGGAACTGAACTAGGTCTTGAAACCATCAATCCTATAAGTCTACGGATTAGTAACACGTGATCCTGATAGAAAGATGAGAAGCCTAGTTCTTAATCCCCGTAGAAAGGAAGAGGTTGGCTTACATCAGAAGGGCATAAGGTAAAGGAGTAAAAGAGCCTTACGTTCCCATCCACAATCAAGTCCCTTACATAACTAAAGCATTTCTAGACACAACTTCAACCAGTTTGGCTTGGTAATCCTACAGGCAGTCAGGCTCTGATACCAAAGCTGTCAGGACCCCAATTCTAAGTCACACCGACCTAGCCTGTAACACCTCATATCACTTTGCGGCCTCACGCACGGTATCCCCACGGGTGTTGCCTTACCATGGTCCATGGCCCGGGACCGTTTGCGCCTTTTGGCTCACGTATATGATAGTGTCGCTAGCATCCATATGACAGAGAACCTGGGCCGACATGACTAGTCGTGAACCCAAAGTGGCACTAACTTACGGGGACAGGCATACATGAATCAACATCGAGCATGTCGGTCAGCAGCGTGTGAATCTGGGCTGTAGCAACTAGGCTAATAGGACTTCGAGAACCCTGGCTATAGCAGGCTAGCAGGACCCCGGATGTCACCGCGTGACATTTCCCCGAAGGGACAGATACAGGAACGAAGTGAATCACATGCCGGCCAGTCTAAGTGTTCCAGAGCAGTAGTGCTGGGCTAGCAGGACTCCGATGAACCGGGCTGTAGCGGACTACTATGGCTCATGGAAGCACAAGACTACATTTCCCCATAAGAGAGGCTACCAGGGATGAACAACTAGGTTGTCGGATCCCACACATACCAAGCATTTCAACCATACATACAATATGCTCGATATGTGTAAATACAACATGGCATCACAACATAACTCTACGACTCAAGTATTTATTCATTAGGCTCCGAAGAGCCAGATATTACAAGCATGGGTCCCATGACCCAACATTCAGAGCATACAAGTCAAAACACATGCGGAAGCTTAACATGTCTGAGTACAGACTTCTACAAATGAAAAAGGCTGAGAAGCCTGACTATCTACTCGATCCTGCCTAGGGCACAAGATCGTAGCTGAGGTATCAAGCTAAACTTCGAAGTCCACGTGGAACTACTAGCGAGACTGAAGTCTCTCTGCAAAACATAAATTAAGCAAACGTGAGTACAAATGTACCTAGCAAGACATACATCAGAACTAACTACATATGCATTGGTAGGAACAAAGGGGGTGGTGGAGTTTAACTGCAGCAAGCCATCTTTGACTCAGTGGCTAACCTGAACTACTACTGCAAATAACTCTTTGAGGTGGCGCACACGAGTCCACATATTCACCATATCAATACACCACTAAGGATCCGCTCCCGTCTCACTATGAGAACGCCATTCATAGCACTCACGCTTATCTTGCGCATTTTAGAGTATCCACTTTCACTTGTCTATGAATGACGCAAGGGGTCCAAGTTTCCATATCTGAGGAATCCGGCTATTCGAATAGATAATGATAACCCTGCAGGGGTGTACTTCTTCACACACGCTCTCGCCACTTACCACCATGTACATGCCGTGTACCTCGGGAACCTTCAAGCGGAAGCCTGGCGAGGGAGTCGGCCACGACCTTACTAACCACACAAGTGTCTCGTCTAGGTTTATCGCCTATTCGGGTTCCATCCACAAGGAGATCTGGCCAGGGTGTCGCTCACGGCTCCAAACGATGTGTGCAGGGTTCCCAAGCCCACCATTCGGGTGCCACTTGGTACACCGTGCCACTGTGCCTAGTCTGTCCCAAGCCCACCTGTACCGGGTGCCACTCGGTAGACTACTAACACTACCTACAAACACCAGAAACTAGTTGCAACTCCTGGACAGAGATCAAGTTGATTAATAAGCCGAGAGGGGCCGAGTTACCGGAACCCAATGTGTGGTTGTAACTGTTCATGGATCACAAACACAGAACTCAGTTCCTGAGAACGGCTGCAATGAGACAACCCACCATCTACTCCTACATGGCCTCTCACCGCTACCTTTACCAAATCGTGTTCACACACTTAGCTCTCAATGGTAGGACATGTTCACCACGTTCCAATTCATTCCTGATGAATCAGACCTGACTCAACTCTAAGAAGTAGCAGGCATGACAACAAGCATGAATGAGTAGGCACATCAGGGCTCAAACAATTCCTACTCATGCTAGTGGGTTTCATCTATTTGCTGTGGCAATGACAGGTCATGCAGAGGAAAGGGGTTCAACTACCGTAGCATGTAACAGTTGAATCGTTGTTGTCCTAATGCAGTAAAAGAGAGCAGGAGGAGAGAGTGGGATTGTATCAGAATGAACAAGGGGGTTTTGCTTGCCTGACACTTCTGAAGAGGAACACACTTCATCGGTGTCATCGTTCTCGTCGTCGGTACACGTCTACCGAGAGGGGACAAACACCGGCAATCGAGAAAGAACACAATCAATGCAGTGCCACAATATGATGCATGATCATGACATGGCAATATGCTGTGATTTGAGCTAATGCATCTAGCTATGATTTAAATGAAGTTGGTTTGAATACATGATTCAAATTCCAACTCCATATATGATTATTTAAATGCCCTTTATTTCTTTTGTCCAAAACAGAGGACAAACATTGTTCAAACATGCATGAAAATGGTACAGATGGATTCCTTGAATTTTTCTGATAATTTTTCATATATTAATTATTTCATTCTGAGTTATAGATTAATTTCTATGATTTTTAGAAGTTTTAGACATTTTCTGAAATTAATAAATCATTTCTGATTTATTTAAAATTCCAAAAAACGCTTATTGCATCAGCATTGCATGTGGGTGACGTCAGCAGATCAACAGACGGGGTCCAAGTCAAACCTAACCAGTGGGGCCCACTGGTCAGTGACACAGTGCTGATTGGGTCACTAACGTGTGGGGCCAGGTCAACGGACACGTCAGCAAGTCAACGCTGACGCGTGGGGCCATTGTGATTAGTTTAAGCTAAACAGAGAAATAAACTGCGGTTAACTAAAACATGGGGCCCAGGTGTCAGTGACTGTGGGGCTTAATTAGTTGTCCATTAGCCCCTAATGACGTGTCCACGTCATCTAGAATGGCGGTTAGCCGCCGGCGCTAAATGGAACACGGCGGGGTTACCCGTCCGGCCGATTCCGGCGATGAGAGCTCGCGCAGCTGGGTCCTGCGGACGCAGCGTGATGAGGCGCGTCGATCGGTGGTGGTGGGTGGTGCTAGTGCGGCCGGAAAGGCAGCGGCGGCGTGTGAGGCGGCGGCCGGAGCTTGGCTTCGTGCGAGCGTGGCGCTAGAGCAAGCATGCGAGCACATAGAGGGGCTAGGCGGCCTCCTGAAGGCACCAGGAGCGTGATGCGGTGCAAGGGCGCGGGTGGTTTGAGCTCAGGCCATGGCAGCGACAAAGACAAGTGGCAGTGGGTTTCGGTCATCGGCAAAGCGGCAGCTACGGCGTGCAAACGAGAAAACGGAGAGGGGAGGAGGAGCAGCAGCTCACAACGGTTGCAGCAGGCGTCGAAGCGGGCTCGGGGAAGCTCGGGAGGCGGCGAATCAACAGCGACGATCTCCGGTGGCCGACGAGGGAAACAGTAGCGGTGGCGGCGTTGCAGCGCGTCCGGGGCCTCGTGGCTCGTCGAGGGGGTCTGGGACGTCGAGACGGAGCTCGCAGTTATGGCGAGGGGTCGAGGGGGAGGCGGTGGCCACAACAACAACTAGCGGCGGCGACGGCTTCGCTTGGCTTCGGAAGAGAGAGCAAGAGCAGAGGAGAGGAGGGCCACGGGGAAGAGTGAGAGGGGTCAGGGGGTTGCGTGGCGTCTCTCAGAGGTGTCCAATGGTGAGCAGGCAAGCAGGAGGTGGCCGACGCATGCGCGCGCGCGTCGGGCACACGCCCTTCGTCCTCCTAGCAAGAGGAGGAAGACGACAGGGGAGGTAGAGATAGGTTGGGCCGGCTAGCTATAGTGCTGGGCCGGTTGGTGGGCTGCACAGGTGAGGCCAGGTACGATTCCCTCTCTCTCTCTCTTTTATTTTTTGTTTCCTATTTTCTTTAACTCTGTTTTGATTTGATTTTTAACCCAAATCATTTTCCGAGCTTCTGTAAATTGTTGTATGGACTAGTGACATTAATATAAAGCCCCACAACAATTTCCAGAATTATTGGATCATATTTGAAATATATCAAATATAAATCCAATGCAAATAATTATTGAATTAATTCCAAATGCCCAAAATAAATATTTATGAGCTCCTGAAAATATTGGTTTGAATTTTAGTTCTGGCCAATATTACCAAAGAGAAACATGAACATTTTCTTGGACCTATTTGAAGCAATTTTTATCTTGGTCATTTTCAGAAATGATTTGTAAGGCTTTCGCATGCCCCCATTTCAAATTCATTGAAATTTAAACATGATGCACACATGACTAGCTAGTCTAGGTCATACCAGAACTAGGGATGTGACACTTCTCCGCAAGCTTCTGCCTCTGTGTTCGCTGCGTCAGCCTCACCATGCCACAACCACTATCTCACGTATGGGAAAATATGGAGGGGAGAGGCAATAGAAATTCAATTGGGTTCTTGCTTTCCAGATAATCTTCATGTCTTGATCTGGATGAAGGCTCTGTGGCGTCAGGAGGTTCTCGGCTAGTAGTGGTACATAGGCGTGCCTACACTGGGAAGCTGGTCGGCTATGCCTGTCAAAGCGGTGCGTGCCCAATCTCTGCATCACAGGCCTCAACTGCCATGGTCCCCTGGTTCCTTAGTTACGCTGCCCCTAGTCACCCGTGAGTCGTCGCTAGGCCACCCCGCGTGCCGCAGCTCGAAGCTCCCATGCATGTTGTCGGTCATTTTATTCCGTCCACCACTGCCTTGTGCCCTGCATGGCATCACCTGAGGCCCTCTACGTGGCGCCTCGTAAGGAACCGTCCCAGCTCGTTGGCGACCATCCCCAGCCCTAGCTGTTATCTTCTTCCTCATGCATGGGACGGTGATGAACCACAAGTATAGGGGATCTATCGTAGTCCTTTCGATAAGTAAGAGTGTCGAACCCAACGAGGAGCAGAAGGAAATGATAAGCAGTTTCCAGCAAGGTATTCTCTGCAAGTACTGAAATAAGTGGTAACAGATAGTTTTGTGATAGGATAAATTGTAACGAGCAACAAGTAACAAAAGTAAATAAAGTGTAGCAAGGTGGCCCAATCCTTCTTGTAGCAAAGGACAAGCCTGGACAAACTCTTATATAGAGAAAAGCGCTCCCGAGGACACATGGGAATATCGTCAAGCTAGTTTTCATCACGCTCATATGATTCACGTTCAGTACTTTGATAATTTGGTATGTGGGTGGACCGGTGCTTGGGTACTGTCCTTACTTGGACAAGCATCCCACTTATGATTAACCTCTATTGCAAGCATCCGCAACTACAAAAAAGTATTAAGGTAAACCTAACCATAGCATGAAACATATGGATCCAAATCAGCCCCTTACGAAGCAACGCATAAACTAGGGTTTAAGCTTCTGTCACTCTAGCAACCCATCATCTACTTATTACTTCCCAATGCCTTCCTCTAGGCCCAAATAATGGTGAAGTGTCATGTAGTCGACGTTCATATAACACCACTAGAGGAGAGAAAATATACATCTCATCAAAATATCGAACGAATACCAAATTCACATGACTACTAATAGCAAGATTTCTCCCATGTCCTCAGGAACAAAAGTAACTACTCATAAAGCATAAACATGTTCATAATCAGAGGGGTATTAATATGCATATATGATCTGAACATATGATCTTCCACCAATTGAACCAACTAGCATCAACTACAAGGAGTAATTAACACTACTAGCAACCTACTAGCACCAATCTTGGACATGGAGGCAAGAATTGGATACAAGAGGTGAACTAGGGTTTTGAGATGAGATGGTGCTGATGAAGATGTTGATGGAGATTGCCCTCTCCCGATGAGAGGAGCGTTGGTGATGACGATCGCGATGATTTCCCCCTCCGAGAGGGAAGTTTCCCCGGCAGAACAGCTCCGCCAGAGCCCTAGATTGGTTCCGCCAAGGTTCCGCCTCGTGGCGGCGGAGTTTCGTCTGAGAAGGTGGCTTATGATTTTTCCCATCGAAAGACTCCATATAGCAGAAGATGGCCACCGAGGGGCCCACGAGGTAGGGGGGCGCGCCCAGGGGGTAGGGCGCACCCCCCCACCCTCGTGGGCAGGGTGTGGCCCCCCTGGTGAAGTTCTTGCTCTCAGTATTTTTTATATATTTGGAAAACATCTTCTGTGAAGTTTTAGGACTTTTGGAGCTGTGCAGAACAGGTCTCTAATATTTGCTCCTTTTCCAGCCCAGAATCCTAGTTGCCGGCATTCTCCCTCTTTATGTAAACCTTGTAAAATAAGAGAGAATAGGCATAATTATTGTGACATAATGTGTAATAACAGCCCATAATGCAATAAATATTGATATAAAAGCATGATGCAAAATGGACGTATCAACTCCCCCAAGCTTAGACCTCGCTTGTCCTCAAGCGAAAAGCCAAAATCTAAAAATATGTCCACATGTTTAGAGATGGAGGTGTCGATAAAAATAAAATACGGACATGAGGGCATCATGATCATTCTTAGAACAACAACTTATATAATTCTTGTCATATAATCTCTAATGCTAGAGTAATAATGCAATCACAATATCAAGTATGAATCTTAAACTTCATTGAAAACTAACAAACTATAATCTCAGTCATTGAAGCAATCGCAATTTATCATAACATAGGAAAGAGTCAATGTATAAGAGCTTTTCAGCAAGTCCACATACTCAACTATCATATAATCTTTCAGAATTGCTGACACTCATGCAATACTTATGGGTATGGAGTTTTAATCGGACACAGAGAAAGATAGGGGCTTATAGTTTTGCCTCCCAACGTTTTACCTCAAGGGTAATGTCAACAGTAATAGTTCATGAAAACTCACATCCAATTAGCCATATATACCAGGATCTTTCCAACATATTGTGCTTGCCAAAGGATAAAGTGTAAAAAGGAAGGGTGAAAATCACCATGACTCTTATGCAAGGTAGGAGATAAAAGTAAAAGATAGGCCCTTCACAGAGGGAAGCAGAGGTTGTCATGCGCTTTTATGGTTGGATGCACAAAATCTTAATGCGAAAGAACGTCACTTTATATTGCCACTTGTGATATGGACCTTTATTATGCAGTCTGTCGCTTTTATTACTTCCATATCACACGATCGTATAAAGCTTATTTCCTCCACACCAATCAATCATACATATTTAAAGAGCAATTTTTATTGCTTGCACCGATGACAACTTACTTGATGGATCTTACTCAATCCATAGGTAGATATGGTGGACTCTTATGGCAAGTCTGGTTTAAGGGTATTTGGAAGCACAAGTAGTATCTCTACTTGGGGCAATGAATTTGGCTAGCACGAGGGGGAAAACGCAAGCTCATCATGTTGGAAGATCCAAGACAATATAATTCATCTCAAATGTAAGAAAGCATAACCCATTACGTTGTCTTCCTTGTCCAATGTCGACTCTTTAGCATGTCATATTTTAATGAGTGCTCACAATCATAAAAGATGTCCAAGATAGTATATCTATATGTGAAGACCTCTCTTTCTTTATTACTTCCTATTAATTGCAACAATGACCAAAACTATGCTTGTGAACTCTCAACAACTTTTATTCATCAAACTTTTTCTATGTGAGCTCATTACTCTCCATGGGATCCATATGATCTCTTTGTTTCTTTTTATTTCTTTCTCTTTTCTTTTATTCACTTAGGATCATGGCAAAATAATCAAGCCCTTGACTCAACACTAATCTTTATTATATAGCTCACAGACTTGACTACATAGAAGGATAATAAAACAAAACTCACAACTAGATCACACTAAGAACTTTTATTCTACTAGATAAAGATATTACCAAAAGGATCGAACTAAGAAAAATGGTAAAGATAAAAGTGATGGTGATACGATATCGGGGCAGTCCCCCAAGCTTGGCAGTTGCCAAGTGGAGTGCCCATACCATGTGATTATGTCTCTCTTTTCGGGGATGGTGATGTGATGTTCTTGGCGATGATGCCCCTCAAGATACGATTTTTCTCCTCAAGCTTGTTGACTTGCTGCTTGAGGTCCATTATTTCCTTTCAGAGTTTTCCTGTAACAGCCAAAGCTCCCTGCACCCAAGGGTGCTGCATAGCTGCGGGAGAACTAGTGACACTCTTTTTCATATTCTCATAAGAAAGAAATCTAACATTAGAAGGGATAACCGAGTTTGGAATAGCTGAGCTCTGCAGTTATCCCATTGTGAGTCCAGCTTGGAGGCGGGAAGTGACTTCTTGATGCTCTTCCATGGCATCTATCCTCTTCAAATCAGCCTCCATCTCTTCCTCCGTTGCTGGCCCAAAGGGGTTAACATGATTGTTTGTCGTTGATCTAGGTGCCGGATGAGACACCCGGCTCTCCCCGACTAACTATTGCGAAGACATCCTGCTCTAATTTGCAGCAGCAATAGTTCGAAACACAAACATGAGATTTTTGCGTGATACGGGAGTCAAAACCCCCGGGAGGTTATATAATGAATTTTTACCGACCAAAATACGTGTTGTGTACGAAAACGGAGTCCGGACACCACACGAGGTGCCCACGAGGTAGGGGGGGCGCGGCCAGTAGGGTAGGGCTCGCCCTCCACCCTCGTGGAGCCCTCGTGTCCTTCCCGGACAGATGCTTATTTTTCTATTTTTCTAAATATTCCAAAACGGAGAAATATTTCCTTAAAAACTGTTTTGGAGTCGGTTTACTTACCGTACCACATACCTATTCCTTTTCGGAGTCTGAAACATTTCGGAAAGTGTCCCTTATGTATTCTTCCGGGGTTACGGTTTCAATAACATTGGTTTCAACATTTATGGGATTACCTGAGATATAGTGTTTGATTCTTTGACCGTTCACCACCTTCGGATTTGTGCCTCCGAAGTTGTTGATTTTTATGGCACCGGAACGGTAGACCTCCTCGATAACGTAAGGACCTTCCCATTTAGAGAGAAGTTTTCCTTCAAAAAATCTTAAACGAGAGTTGTATAGCAATACATAATCATCTACATTAAACTCACGCTTTTGTATCCTTTTGTCATGCCATCTTTTAACTTTTTCTTTAAACAACTTGGCATTTTCGTAGGCTTGGGTTCTCCATTCATCAAGTGAGATGATATCAAATAACCTCTTCTCATGGGCAAGTTTAAAATCATAATTAAGTTCTTTAATAGCCCAATAAGCCTTGTGTTCTAGTTCAAGAGGTAAGTGACATGCTTTTCCATAAACCATTTTATACGGAGACATACCCATAGGATTTTTATATGCAGTTCTATAGGCCCATAATGCATCATCAAGTTTCTTGGACCAATTCTTTCTAGACCTATTAACTGTCTTTTGCAAAATTAATTTGAGTTCTCTATTACTCAATTCTACTTCACCACTAGACTGAGGGTGATAAGGAGATGCAATTCTATGATTAACATCATACTTACCAAGCATTTTACGGAAAGCACCATGAATAAAATGTGAACCACCATCAGTCATTAAATATCTAGGGACTCCAAATCTTGGAAAAATAACTTCTTTAAGCATTTTAATAGAAGTGTTATGATCAGCACTACTAGTTGGAATAGCTTCTACCCACTTAGTAATGTAATCAACAACAACTAAAATATGTGTATAACCATTAGAGGAAGGAAAAGGTCCCATATAGTCAAAGCCCCAAACATCAAATGGTTCAATAACAAGTGAATAATTCATAGGCATTTCTTGACGTCTACTAATATTACCAATTCTTTGACATTCATCACAAGATAAGACAAACTTATGGGCATCCTTGAAGAGAGTAGGCCAATAAAAACCAGATTGCAGTACCTTATGTGTAGTTCTACCTCCAGCATGGTGTCCTCCATAAGCTTCGGAGTGACACTTGCGTAGGATCTGTTCCTGTTCATGCTCAGGTACACAACGTCTAATAACACCATCTACTCCTTCTTTATAAAGATGTGGGTCATCCCAAAAGTAATGCCTCAAATCATAGAAGAACTTCTTCTTTTGCTGGTATGTGAAACTAGGTGGTATAAACTTAGCAACAATGTAATTAGCATAATCAGCATACCACGGAGCAGTATGAGAAGCATTTATGACATTTAATTGCTCAACAGGAAAGCTATCATCAATAGGTAGTGGGTCATCAAGCACATTTTCTAACCTAGACAAGTTGTCTGCAACAGGGTTCTCAGCTCCTTTTCTATCAACAATATGCAAATCAAATTCTTGTAGCAAGAGAACCCATCTAATAAGTCTAGGTTTAGCATCTTTCTTTTCCATAAGATATTTAATAGCAGCATGATCAGTGTGAATAGTTACTTTAGAATCAACAATATAAGGTATATACTTATCACAAGCAAATACAACTGCTAAGAGTTCTTTTTCAGTAGTAGCATAATTTCTTTGAGCATTGTCTAGAGTTTTACTAGCATATTGAATAACATTTAGTTTCTTATCAACTCTTTGTCCTAGAAAAGAACCTACAACATAATCACTAGCATCACACATAATTTCAAAGGGTAAATTCCAATCAGGTGGCTAAACAATAGGTGCAGAGATCAATGCTTTCTTAAGTATTTCAAATGCTTCTACGCAATCATCATCAAAGACAAATAGTATATCTTTTTGTAATAAATTAGTCAGAGGCCGAGAGATTTTTGAGAAGTCCTTAATGAACCTCCTATAAAAACTGACATGACCAAGGAAACTTCTTATACCTTTGATGGCCTTGGGACATGGCAACTATTCAATAGCATCAACCTTGGCGTTATCTACTTCAATACCTCTTTCAGAAACTTTATGCCCCAAGACAATACCTTCATTAACCATAAAGTGGCACTTTTCCCAATTCAGGACAAGATTAGTTTCTTCACATCTCTGCAAAACTCGATCAAGGTTGCTCAAGCAATCATCAAAGAAGATCCATAGACGGAAAAGTCGTCCATGAAAACCTCACAAATCTTTTCACAAAAGTCAGAGAATATAGCCATCATGCATCTTTGAAAGGTAGCAGGTGCATTACATAAACCAAAAGGCATACGTCTATAAGCAAAAGTACCAAAAGGGCATGTAAAAGTAGTCTTTGATTGATCTTTGGCTGACACAGGTATTTGAGAGAAACCAGAATAACCATCTAGAAAGAAAAAATGTGTATGTTTGGACAATCTTTCTAGCATTTGATCAATAAAAGGTAAGGGGTAATGATCCTTTTTAGTAGACTTATTTAATTTGCGGAAATCAATTACCATCCTATAACCTGTAATAATTCTTTGAGGAATCAATTCATCTTTATCATTAGGAACAACATTAATACCTACCTTCTTAGGGACACAATGGACAGGGCTTACCCATTGACTATCAGCAACGGGATAAATTATACCTGCCTCAAGGAGCTTTAGTATCTCCTTTCTTACCACTTCTTTCATCTTAGGATTCAGCTGGTGTTGATGATCATGAACTGGTTTAGCATCTTCTTCCAAATTAATTTTATGTTGACATAGAGTGGGACTAATGCCCTTAAGATCATCAAGAGTATATCCAATAGCAGCGCGGTGCTTCTTCAGAGTTTTCAATAATCCCTCTTCCTCATGCTCTAAAAGGTTAGCACTAATAATAACAGGATATATCTTTTTCTCATCAAGACAAGCATATTTAAGAGTATCAGGTAACGGTTTAAGCTCAAACACGGGATCACCCTTGGGTGGAGGAGGATCCCCTAGGATTTCAACAGGTAAATTATTTTTCAGAATAGGTTCCTATTTAAAGAATACTTCATATAATTCCCTTCCTTCATTCATAAACATATCATTTTCATGGTCTAGCAAATATTGTTCTAAAGGATCACTAGGAGGTACGACAATAGAAGCAAGACCAATAATTTCATCCTTACTAGGTAATTCTTCTTCACGGTGTAAATTCATGAGTCATATCATCTAAACTGATAGTAACAACATATCTTTTGCAATCTATGGTAGCATTAACAGTATTTAAGATGGGTCTACCAAATATAATGGGACAAAAGTTATCTTGTGGGGAACCAAGAACAAGAAAATCAGCAGGATATTTAGTTTTCCCACACAAGACTTCAACATCTCTAACAATTCCCATTGGTGAAATAGTATCTCTATTGGCAAGTTTAATTATGACATCAATATCTTCCATCTCAGCAGGTGCAATATCATGCATAACTTCTTTGTATAAGGAATAAGGTATTGCACTAGCACTAGCACCCATATCACATAAGCCATGATAACAATGATCTCCTATTTTAACAGAAATAACAGGCATGCCTACCACAGGTCTAGGTTTATCTTTATCACGGGGTTTAGCAATTCTAGCAGTTTCATCACAGAAATAAATAACATGCCCATCAATATTATCAGACAAGAGATCTTTAACAATAGCAATATTAGGTTCAACTTTAACTTGCTCAGGAGGTGTATATGTTTTAATATTGCTTTTACGAACCACAGTTGAAGCTTTAGCATGATCCTTTATCCTAATAGGGAAAGGTGGGTTCTCAACATAAGAAGTAGGAACGATAGGATCATTATAAGTGATAGTCTTTTCTTCAACTTTAATAGGGCAGCTACTTTTACTTCTATGGGAGGATGATATTTAAACCACTTCTCCTTGGGGATATCAACATTAGTAGCAAAAGATTCATAGAAAGAAGCTACTATCTCAGAGTCAAGTCCATATTTAGTGCAAAATTTACGAAAAATATCGGTATCCATAAAAGATTTAACACAATCAAAACTAGGTGTCATACCTAACTCCTTACCATTGTCGAGGTCCCAATCTTCAGAGTTGCATTTAATTCTTTCCAATAAATCCCAATTGAATTCAATAGTCTTCATCATAAAAGAGCCGGCACAAGAAGTATCAAGCATGGTGCGATTGTTACCAGAAAGCCAAGCATAAAATTTTGAATAATCATTTCTCTTGAGAGCTCATGATTGGGGCATGAATATAACATTGATTTAAGCCTTCCCCAAGCTTGAGCGATGCTTTCTCCTTTGCGAGGCCAAAAATTATATATATAATTGCGATCACGATGAACAAGATGCATAGGATAAAACTTTTGATGAAATTCCAATTTCAACCATTTGTAATTCCAAGACCCCATATCATCACATAGCCTATACCATGTCGATGCATCTCCCCTCAAAGATAAAGGGAAGAACGTCTTCTTAACAACATCTCCGGGTACACCTGCAAGCTTAAATAATCCACAAACTTCATCCACATATATTAGATGTTCATCAGGATGTTTTGTTCCATCTCCTAAAAAAGGATTAGCTAGCAGTTTTTCTATCATACCCGAAGGAACTTCAAAGCAAGCATTTTCATTTTCATTTTCAGTAGGTTCAGTAGGTTGAGGAGCAACTCTTTGCTCTACTGGTCGGGGTGAAGATACCCCGAACAAGCCCCTCAGAGGATTACTTTCCATGGTAACAAGTGACAGTCAATTTCAGCACACTATATAAATTTTTCCTTACCAAATTCCACCTACCAAAGGCGCTTCACTCCCCGGCAATGGCGCCAGAAAAGAGTCTTGATGACCCACAAGTATAGGGGATCTATCATAGTCCTTTCGATAAGTAAGAGTGTCGAACCCAACGAGGAGCAGAAGGAAATGATAAGCAGTTTCCAGCAAGGTATTCTCTGCAAGTACTGAAATAAGTGGTAACAGATAGTTTTGTGATAGGATAAATTGTAACGAGCAACAAGTAACAAAAGTAAATAAAGTGTAGCAAGGTGGCCCAATCCTTTTTGTAGCAAAGGACAAGCCTGGACAAACTCTTATATAGAGAAAAGCGTTCCCGAAGACACATGGGAATATCGTCAAGCTAGTTTTCATCACGCTCATATGATTCGCGTTCGGTACTTTGATAATTTGGTATGTGGGTGGACCGGTGCTTGGGTAATGTCCTTACTTGGACAAGCATCCTACTTATGATTAACCTCTATTGCAAGCATCCGCAACTACAAAAAAAGTATTAAGGTGAACCTAACCATAGCAGGAAACATATGGATCCAAATGAGCCCCTTACGAAGCAACGCATAAACTAGGGTTTAAGCTTCTGTCACTCTAGCAACCCATCATCTACTTATTAATTCCCAATGCCTTCCTCTAGGCCCAAATAATGGTGAAGTGTCATGTAGTCGACGTTCACATAACACCACTAGAGGAGAGACAACATACATCTCATCAAAATATCAAACGAATACCAAATTCACATGACTACTAATAGCAAGACTTCTCTCATGTCCTCAGGAACAAAAGTAACTACTCACAAAGCATAAACATGTTCATAATTATTGGGGTATTAATATGCATATAGGATCTGAACATATGATGTTCCACCAATTGAACCAACTAGCATCAACTACAAGGAGTAATTAACACTACTAGCAACCTACTAGCACCAATCCCGGACTTGGAAGCAAGAATTGGATACAAGAGATGAACTAGGGTTTTGAGATGAGATGGTGCTGATGAAGATGTTGATGGAGATTGCCCTCTCCAAATGAGAAGAGCGTTGGTGATGACGATCACGATGATTTCCCCCTCCGGGAGGGAAGTTTCCCCGGCAGAACAGCTCCGCCAGATCCTTAGATTGGTTCCGCCTTGTGGCGGCGGAGTTTCCTCTGAGAAGATGGCTTATGATTTTTTCCCATCGAAAGACTCCATATAGCAGAAGATGGCCAACGGAGGGCCACCAGGGGGCCCACGAGGTAGGGGGCGCGCCGAGGGGGTAGGGCGCGCCCCCACCCTCGTGGGCAGGGTGTGGCCCCCTGGTGAAGTTCTTGCTCTCAGTATTTTTTATATATTTGGAAAACATCTTCCGTGAAGTTTCATGACTTTTGGAGCTGTGCAGAATAGGTCTCTAATATTTGCTCCTTTTCCAGCCCAGAATCCCAGTTGCCGGCATTCTCCCTCTTTATGTAAACCTTGTAAAATAAGAGAGAATAGGCATAAGTATTGTGACATAATGTGTAATAACAGCCCATAATGCAATAAATATTGATATAAAAGCATGATGCAAAATGGACGTATCAGACGGGCCTCCCTGAAGGCCTCCTCCATCTCACCTCCTCGCTGTCCTGCCTCCCCCGCCTCCCCATGGTGGTTTGTTTTTTTAGGGAACCATCATGTGCTATGTAGGCATGTGTGAATCGATGCTGAATCGATCTGGTGTTGCTGATGAATACGAGTCGTTCACGTTCCAATCCATCAGGACGCACGTGCAGAGGAGCAGCATGGGCCTAGGCCTTTTGTAGAGATTTGTGGAAAACATATAAATCATTTTTTCACATGGGGCTGTAGACGGAAACTCGGCACGCGAACATGATTAGAGACATTTTTTTATCTCAACCGTTCATCTTTGTGATTGACATAAAATCAACGGATATAAAAGGGTGACGTATGGAGAACCTCCTCCCTTTAATATTATGTAAAGATTTGATTAACGGGATCACATCATTAGAGAATGATGTGATTTACTTGACCCATCCGTCAGCTTAGCACGATGATCGTTTAGTTTGTTGCTATTGCTTTCTCCATAACTTATACATGTTCCTATGACTATGAGATGATGCAACTCCCGAATACCGGGGGAACACATTGTGTGCTACCAAACTTCACAACGTAACAGGGTGATTATAAAGGTGCTCTACAGGTGTCTCCGATGGTGTTTGTTGAGTTGGCATAGATCGAGATTAGGATTTTTCACTCCGGTTGCCGGAGAGGTATCTTTGGGCCCTCTCAGTAATGCACATCAATATAAGCCTTGCAAGAAATATGACTAATGAGTTAGTTGCGGGATGATGCATTACGGAACGAGTAAAGAGACTTGCCGGTAACGAGATTGAACTAGGTATTAAGATACCGACGATCGAATCTCAGGCAAGTAATATACCGATGACAAAGGGAACAACGTATATTGTTATGCGTTTTGACCGATAAAGATCTTCATAGAATATGTGTGAGCCAATATGAACATCCAGGTTCCGCTATTGGTTATTGACCGGAGACATGTCTCGGTCATGTCTACATAGTTCTCGAACCCGTAGGGTCCGCACGCTTAACGTTCGGTGACGATCAGTATGATGAGTTTATGTTTTTTAATGTACCGAAGGTATTTTGGAGTCCCGGATGTGATCACGGACATGACGAGGAGTCTTGTAATGGTCGAGACATAAAGATCGATATATTGGATGACTATATTTGGACATCGGAAAGGTTTCGAGAGAGTTCGGGCATATACCGGAGTACCGGGGGGTTACCGGAACCCCCCGGGGAGTCAATGGGCCTTAATGGGCCATAGTGGAAAGGAGGAGGAGGCGGCCAAGGTGAGGGCGCGCTCCCCCAAGCCCAATCCAAATTGGGAGGGGGTGGGGGCTTTCCTTCTCTCCCTCCCCCCTTCCTTCCCTCTCCTACTCCAACTACGGAAGGGGGAATCCTACTCCCATTGGGAGTAGGACTCCCCCCTTCGGCGCACCTAGGAGGACGGCCCTCTCCCCCTCCTCCACTCCTTTATATACGAGGGAGGGGGGCACCCCATAGACACACAAGTTGATCATTGATCTCTTAGCCGTGTGCGGTGCCCCCTCCACCATAATCCACCTCGGTCATATTGTCGTAGTGCTTAGGCGAAGCCCTGTGCCGGTAGCTTCGTCATCACCGTCATCACACCATCATGCTGACAAAGCTCTCCCTTAACACTCAGCTGGATCGAGAGTTCGTGGGACGTCACCGAGCCGAACATGTGTAGATCGCAAGGTACCATACTTTCGGTACTAGGATCGGTCGGATTGTGAAGACGTACGACTACATCAACCGCGTTGTCATAACGCTTCCGCTTATGGTCTATGAGGGTACGTGGACATCACTCTTCCCCTCTCGTTGCTATGCATTACCATGATAGATCTTGCATGTGCGTAGGAATTTTTTTGAAATTACTACGTTCCCCAACAGTGGCATCCGAGCCAGGTCTATGGGTAGATGTTATATGCACGAGTAGAACACAAAGGAGTTGTGGGCGTGGGTATATACATATTACTTTCCGTCACTAGTTGATTCTTGATTCAGCGGTATTGTTGGATGAAGCGGCCCAAACCGACATTACGCGTACGCTTACGCGAGACTGGTTCTACCGACGTGCTTCGCACACAGGTGGCTGGTGGGTGTCAGTTTCTCCAACTTTAGTTGAATCGGATTCAATGAACAGGGTTCTTTCTGAAGATCAAAAAGCAATCACTATACTGTGTTGTGGTTTTTGATGCGTAGGTAAGAACGGTTCTTGCTCAGCCCGTAGCAGCGACGTAAAACTTCCAACAACAAAGTAGATGACGTCTAACTTGTTTTTGCAGGGCATGTTGTGATGTGACATGGTCAAGACATGATGCTAAATTTTATTGTATGAGATGATCATGTTTTATAACATAGTTATCGGCACCTGGCAGGAGCCATATGGTTGTCGCTTTATTATATGAAATGCAATCGCCATGTAATTGATTTACTTTATCACTAAGCGGTAGTGATAGTCGTAGAAGCAATAGTTGGCGAGATGACAACGATGCTTTGATGGAGATCAAGGTGTCAAGCCGGTGACGATGGTGATCATGACGGTGCTTTGGAGATGGAGATCAAAGTCACAAGATGATGATGGCCATATCATATCACTTTTATTGATTGCATTGATGTTTATCCTTTATGCATCTTATTTTGCTTAGTTCGACAGTAGTGTAGGATCGAAAGTATGTCTAGAGGGGGGGTGATTAGACTACTTGACCAAATAAAAACTTATCCTTTTCCCAATTTTAGTTCTTGGTAGATTTTAGCAACTTTGGACAAGTCAAGCAATCTTAACACAATTCAAGCAAGCATGCAAAGAGTATATGAGAAGCGGAAAGTAAAGCATGCAACTTGCAAGAATGTAAAGGGAAGGGTTTGGAGGATTCAAATGCAATAGGAGACATGGATGTTTTTGTCGTGGTTCCGATAGGTGGTGCTATCGTACATCCACGTTGATGGAGACTTCGACCCACAAAGGGTAACGGCTGTGCGAGTCCATGGAGGGCTCCACCCACGAAGGGTCCATGAAGAAGCAACCTTGTCTATCCCACCATGGCCATCGCCCATGAAGGACTTGCCTCACTAGCGGTAGATCTTCACGAAGTAGGCGATCTCCTTGCCCTTACAAACTCCTTGGTTCAACTCCACAATCTTGTCGGAGGCTCCCAAGTGACACCTAGCCAATCTAGGAGACACCACTCTCCAAGAAGTAACAAATGGTGTGTTGATGATGAACTCCTTGCTCTTGTGCTTCAAATGATAGTCTCCCCAACACTCAACTCTCTCTCACAGGATATGGATTTGGTGGAAAGAGGATTTGAGTGGAAAGCAACTTGGCGAAGGCTAGAGATCAAGATTCATATGGTAAGAATGTAATATCTTGGCCTCAACACAAGTGTAGGTGGTTCTCTCTCTCAGAAAAAGTAAGTTGGAAGTGTAGGTTTGTTCTGATGGCTCTCTCCATGAATGAAGAGGTGGTGGAGGGGTATATATAGCCTCCACACAAAATCTAACCGTTACACACAACTTGCCAATCTCGGTGGGACCGAATTGATAAACTCGGTCGGACCGATTCAACAAATCTAGTGACCGTTAGGGTTTTCGGTGGGATCGACATGCAACTCAGTAGGACCGATATGGTTAGGGTTAGGGCATAACATAATCTCGGTGAGACCGATTACACAAACTCGGTGAGACCGATTTTGGTAATAAGCTAACCAGAGAGTTGGTCAGGTAAACTCGGTGGGACCGATTCGCTCATTTCGGTGAGACCGAAATGTTACAAAAGGGAAACATAGAGTTTACATTGCAATCTCGGTGGGACCGATCACTCATCTTGGTGGGACCGAAACGTTACAAAGGGAAACGGAGAGATTACAATCCCATCTCGGTGAGACCGAGATCCCTATCGATGAGACCGATTTGCCTAGGGTTTGTGGCAGTGGCTATGACATTTGAACTCGGTGGCGCCGGATAGAAAGAATCGGTGGGGCTGAGTTTGACTTTTGGTTTAGGTCATATGTGGATGTGAGAAAGTAGTTGAGGGCTTTGGAGCATATCACTAAGCATTTTGAGCAAGAGCCTCATTAAGCAACACCTCATCCCTCCTTGATAGTATTGGCTTTTCCTATAGACTCAATGTGATCTTGGATCACTAAAATAGAAAATGTAGAGTCTTGAGCTTTGAGCTTGAGCCAATCCTTTTGTCCTTAGCATTTTGAGGGGTCCACTTTTCTCATCCATGCCATGCCAATCATTGAGCTTTCCTGAGATATTAATCTTGAAATAGCATTAGCTCAATGAGCTATATGTTGTTAGGAATTACCAAAACCACCTAGGGATAGTTGCACTTTCAGGTAGCATTATAAGATGATCTTTCACTAAATTTCAAGGTATATAAGTGTTCTCCCTGAGTATGCACCATTGCTACAGTTCGTCGTGCCGAGACACCACGTGATGATCAGGTGTGATAAGCTCTACGTTCACATACAACGGGTGCAAGCCAGTTTTGCACACGCAGAATACTCGGGTTAAACTTGACGAGCCTAGCATATGCAGATATGGCCTCGGAACACTGAGACCAAAAGGTCGAGCGTGAATCATATAGTAGATATGATCAACATAGTGATGTTCACCATTGAAAACTACTCCATCTCATGTGATGATCGGACATTGCTTAGTTGATATGGATCACGTGATCACTTAGAAGATTAGAGAGATATCTATCTAAGTGGGAGTTCTTAAGTAATTTGATTAATTGAACTTTAATTATCAAGAACTTAGTACCTGATAGTATTTTGCATGTCTATGTTGTTCTAGATAGATGGCCCATGTTGTTGTTCCGTTGAATTTTAATGTGTTCCTAGAGAAAGCTAAGTTGAAAGATGATGGTAGCAACTACACTGACTGGGTCTGTAACTTGAGGATTATCCTCATTGCTGCATAGAAGAATTACGTCCTGGAAGCACCGCTAGGTGAAATACCCGCTGCAGGAGCAACGCCAGATGTTGTGAACACCTGGCAGAGCAAAGCTGATGACTAATCGATAGTTCAGTGTGCCATGCTTTACGGCTTAGAACCAGGACTTCAACGATGTTTTGAACGTCATGGAGCATATGAGATGTTCCAGGAGTTGAAGTTAATATTTCAAGCAAATGCCAGGATTGAGAGATATGAAGTCCCCAATATGTTCTACAGCTGCAAAATGGAGGAGAATAGTTCTGTCAGTGAACATATAATCAGAATGTCTAGGTACCAAAACCACTTGACTCAGCTGGGATTTAATCTTCCTGATGATAGTGTCATTAACAGAGTTCTTCAATCACTACCACCAAGCTACAAGAGCTTCGTGATGAACTATAATATGCAAGGGATGGATAAGACTATTCCCGAGCTCTTCGCAATGCTAGAAGTTGTGGAGGTAGAAATCAAGAAGGAGCATCAAGTGTTGATGGTCAACAAGACCACCAGTTTCAAGAAAAAAGGTAAAGGGAAGAAGGGGAACTTCAAAAAGACTAGCAAGCCAGTTGCTTCTCAAGTGTAGAAACCCAAGTCTGGACCTAAGCCAGAGACTGAGTGCTTCTACTGCAAAGGGACTGGTCACTGGAAGCGGAACTTCCCCAAGTATTTGGCGGAGAAGAAGGATGGCAAAGTGAAAGGTATATTTGATATACATGTTATTGATGTGCACCTTACTAATGCTCGCAGTAGTGCCTGGGTAGTTGATAGTGGTTCTGTTGCTAATATTTGCAACTTGAAACAGGGGCTACGGATTAAGCGAAGATTGGCTAAGGACGAGGTGATGATGCGCGTAGGAAATGGTTCCAAAGTCGATGTGATTGCCGTCGGCACACTACCTCTACATCTACCTTCGGGATTAATTTTAGACCTAAATAATTGTTATTTGATGCCAGCGTTGAGCATGAACATTATATTTGTATCTTGTTTGATGTGAGATGGTTATTCATTTAAATCAGAGAATAATGGTTGTTCTATTTATACGAGTAATATCTTTTATGGTCATGCACCCTTGATGAGTGGTCTATTTTTACTAAATCTTGATAGTAGTGATACACATGTTCATAGTATTGAAACCAAAAGATGCAGAGTTGATAATGATAGTGCAACTTATTTGTGGCACTGCCGTTTGGGTCATATTGGTGTAAAGCGCATGAAGAAACTCCATTCTGATTATGAATCACTTGGTACTTGCGAACCATGCCTCATGGGCAAGATGCCTAAAACTCCATTCTCCGGAACAATGGAGCGAGCAACAGAGTTATTGGAAATCATACATACTGATGTATGTGGTCCAATGAACATTGAGGCTTGCGGCAGATATCATTATTTTCTCACCTTCACAGATGATTTAAGCAGATATGGGTACACTACTTAATGAAACATAAGTCTGAAACATTTGAAAAGTTCAAAGAATTTCAGAGTGAAGTCGAATCATCGTAACAAGAAAATAAAGTTTCTATGATCTAATCATGGAGGAGAATATTTGAGTTATGAGTTTGGTCTTCATTTGAAACAATGCGGAACAGTTTCGCAACTCATGCCACCCGGAACACCACAGCGTAATGGTGTGTCCAAACGTCGTAATCATACTTTACTAGATATGGTGCGATCTATGATGTCTCTTACTGATTTACCGCTATCATTTTGGGGTTATGCTTTAGAGACGGATGCATTCACATTAAATAGGGCACCATCTAAATCCGTTGAGACGACACCTTATGAACTGTGGTTTGGCAAGAAACCCCAAGTTGTCGTTTCTTAAAGTTTGGGGCTGCGATGATTATGTGAAGAAGCTTCAACCTGATAAGCCCGGACCCAAATCGGAGAAATGTGTCTTCATAGGATACCCAAAGGAGACTGTTGGGTACACCATCTATCACAGATCTGAAGGCAAGATATGCGTTGCTAAGAATGGATCCTTTCTAGAGAAGGAGTTTCTCTCGAAACAAGTGAGTGGGAGGAAAGTAGAACTAGATGAGGTAATTGTACCTGCTCCCTTATTGGAAAGTAGTTCATCACTGAAATCAGTTCCAGTGATTCCTACACCAGTAAGTGTGGAAGCTAATGATGATTGAGGGAGTCCTGGATTAGGGGGTGTCCGGATGGCCGGACTATACCTTCAGCCGGACTCCTGGACTATGAAGATACAAGATTGAAGACTTCGTCCCGTGTCCGGAAGGGACTTTCCTTGGCGTGGAAGGCAAGCTTGGCGATACGGATATGTAGATCTCCTACCATTGTAACCGACTTTGTGTAACCCTAACCCTCTCCGGTGTCTATATAAACCGGAGGGTTTTTAGTCCGTAGGACAACATATAGAACAACAATCATACCATAGGTTAGCTTCTAGGGTTTAGCCTCTCCGATCTCGTGGTAGATCTACTCTGGTACTACCCATATCATCAATATTAATCAAGCAGGACGTAGGGTTTTACATCCATCAAGAGGGCCCAAACCTGGGTAAAACTTCGTGTCCCTTGCCTCCTGTTACCATCCGGCCTAGACGCACAGTTTGGGACCCCCTACCCGAGATCCGCCGGTTTTGACACCGACATTGGTGCTTTCATTGAGAGTTCCTCTGTGTCGTCGCCATTAGGCTTGATGGCTCCTACGATCATCAATAGTGATGCAGTCCAGGGAGAGACCTTCCTCCCCGGACAAATCTTCGTCTTCGGCAACTTTGCACTGCGGGCCAATTCACTTGGCCATCTGGAGCAGATCGAAAGCTATGCCCCTGGCCGTCAGGTCAGATTTGGAAGTTTAAACTACACGGCTAACATCCGCGGGGACTTGATCTTGGACGGATTCGAGCCACTGCCGAGCGTGCCGCACCGTCACGATGAGCATGATCTAGCTCTGCCGCCGCACAGTGCCCTGGAGGCCGCACCTGCATCGGCTTCGACCCTTAATTCAAAGCCAACTGCGCCGATCGAGGATGGGTGGTTGGACGCCGCCTTGGGGGCTGCGATCCCAACGGCGATCGAGCCGAACACCAGCCCCGCTCTCCGCGAGACTCATGACTCCAAGGAGCCGGACTCCTCTCCGGAATTCGAACCCTCCGCGCCCCTGCCGATCGAATCCGATTAGGCACCGATCATGGAGTTTACTGCCGTGGACATCTTTCAGCACTCGCCTTTCAGCGATATACTGAAGACACTAAAGTCTCTCTCTTTATCAGGAGAGCCCTGGCCGGACTACGGTCAGCAAGGTTGGGATACGGATGCTGAAGAAATTCAAAGCCCACCCACCACCCACTTTGTAGCCACTGTCGACGATTTAACCGACATGCTCGACTTCGACTCCGAAGACATCGACGGTATGGACGCTGATGAAGGACACGATGAAGAACCAGCGCCTATTGGGCCCTGGAAAGCCACCTCGTCATATGGCGTATACATGGTGGACGCACCAAAAGATGACGACGAGGAGCGGAAGGACGCACCGAAGGCTTGTTCCCTCGAAAAGTAGTCAAAGCGGTGAAGCAAGCGCCGCCCCAAATCCCGCCTCGACAGAAATAACGATCACACAGACCCAGCGCTAGAGCAGGGCGGACCGCTGCCAGACAACGGCAATCCGGATAATCAAACCGAACAACCAAATTCTATCAAGGATAATGGTCCGGACGACATAACGCCGGACAGGAACCCGGAGTAGCAGAATGCCCGTAAAAGGCTTGTTGCCACCGCGAGGAGTCTTAAAAAGCATAAGCAAAGGCTCAAGGATGCGCAAGACACACTCCAAATCAGATGGAGTAAAATACTCAACACAGCAGCGAGGTACGGCGACAATCACCCCTCCAAGAGCTACCCAAAGCGGAAGCTGCTACCTGAATTCGATGAGGAGGCCTCAGACCCCCCACAACCAAATATCAAAGCAGCCACCTGGCCGGATAGACGACCCCTCTACCAACACAGAGCGGCATACAACGCCACTCACAATACAACACGCGACCCATGCGAGGGCTCGCACCCAAAGGACGGCGCAACAAGATCCATCTATGGACCACGGAAGCGCGCCCCAGCATACAATGCAACACAACAAACATCCGAACAACGCGGTACACCCAGCTACAGGGGTGCTGCACACCCCCTATGTTTCACCGATGAGGTGCTGGACCATGAATTTCCAGAGGGATTCAAACCCGTAAACATAGAGACATACGACGGAACAACAGACCCTGGGGTCTGGATTGAGGACTACATCCTTCATATCCATATGGCTCGAGGAGATGATCTCCACGCCATCAAGTACTTACCCCTCAAGCTCAAAGGGCCAGCTCGTCACTGGCTTAAAGGCCTCCCCGAAAGCTCCATTGGAAGTTGGGAAGAGCTCGAAGACGCCTTTCGGGCAAATTTTCAAGGGACTTATGTCCGACCTCCGGATGCGGACGATTTGAGTCATATAACTCAATAGCCCGGAGAGTCAGCCCGAAAGCTTTGGAACAGGTTTCTTACTAAAAAGAACCAGATTGTCGACTGTCCGGATGCCGAAGCCTTGGCAGCTTTTAAGCATAGCGTCCGTGACGAATGGCTCGCCAGACACCTTGGCCAAAATAAGCCGAGAACGATGGCCGCATTAACAAGCCTCATGACCCGCTTTTGCGCGGGTGAGGATAGCTGGCTAGCCAGATGCAGCACCAGCGACCCCAGAACATCTGAAGTTAGAGATGGAAACGGGAAATCATAGTGCAACAGCAATAACAAACGCCAGAATAAAGAAGATAGCACGAAGGGCACGACAGTAAACGCCGGATTCAAAATCTCTCGACCAGGTCAAAAGCCGCCCTCTAAAGGCACCAGGGATGAACTGTCCAGCCTCAACAAAATTCTGGACCAAGTATGTCAGATCCATAGTACCCCTGGTAAACCTGCTAATCATTCCCACAGAGAATGTTGGGTCTTCAAGCAGTCCGGCAAGCTCAACGCCGTACACAAGGGGGAGGATACACCAAGTGAAGACGAGGACGAGCCTCCCAAGCAAGACACTGGGGAACAAACAAAATTTCCACCAGAAGTCAAAACACTAAACGTGTTACACGTGATCAAGGGAAAAAACAACGCGGCACTCCCAGGAAAATATACCCAAGTGCCTGTCACAGCGAAGTCCTGCCACTGGTCGTCTCAACCGATCACTTTCGACCATCGCGATTACTCATCAAGTATCCGACGCACAGAATGGGCTGCCCCGGTATTAGACCCAGTAATTGGCGGATATCACTTCACATGTGGCGACCCGACCCGAATGGATCAAGCGCTCTGTGCTCAGGTGTCATCCCTGGATCAGTAATGCTGACACCACACAGTACATCGAAGGATTTATAGCAGAGTGGCAATCACACACTTATTACATCGTTGTCTCAAAGAGAACTTATTACAATAAATATGGCTTAAGGCCATCTAGTATTGATAACAGCGGAAGACTTGGAAGATAAATGGGTCCATCAACTCCAACGGCATCACTGAGTATAGGGCCACGACCTAAAAACACCTTACTCGTCGTCTGAAAAGTCTGCAACATGAAAGTTGCAGCCCGAAAACGGGTCAGCACATGGAATATGTTGGCAATGTAACACATAGAGAGTAATGGAATGAAACAGCTATACTATATGCATATTTGGCTGGTGGAAAGCTCTATGGTTACAGTTTTGCGTAAAGCCAATTTTCCCCTACTACAAAGGAATAAATTTATTTAACTATCATGGTGGTTGTTAAACATCGAGAATGGTTGACAGCATTCCGATCCCAATTAAGTGAACAATTAAAACCCAACAATATTAATTAGAAGTAACATGTTGAGATTCACATGATATTCAAGTACTAGATACTCAAGTTGTCCATAACCAGGGACACGGCTAATCATGATTAGTTTGTACACTCTGCAGAGGTTTGCGCACTTTTCCCCACATGACTCGATCGCCTTCGTTTGTTTTCCCGCACTACATGGTGTTTGAGAAACGGATGACCGAGACATAGTCTTTCAGAAGCGCTAGCACCTTACATGTGGGGTAGACCGTACCACCTACAACCCCTACATCTGCTAGTCCACCCCGTAAGAGTTCGCACAACTTAGTCAACTATGCCAGAGCCCATAGTAGCATGTGGCTGCACACGGAAGTTTCTAGCATGAATTATCTTATGATCCCTTTGAGCCTGGGTGGCGGTCCGAAAAAAACAGGCAAGTCCTGATAGACATCAGGTGCCTCAATCCACCCAGATGTGTGTTTAAGTTGCCACCTTAGATAAACCATTAAAATTATCAACTCACATCTGTCATGGATATCACTCACCCAATCCACGTCTACTAGCATAGCATGGCATAATAAGCAAACGTAGAAGTAACTCCCAAAGGTTTCATAATAATACAGGTGATAGGTACTACCTCATCTACTTCCCATCCCACAATTTAATTAGATCCTAATCATGCAATGTGAGAGGATTGATCTAATGCAATAAAACATGGGTTGTAGAAAAGGTATGATCAAAGTGTTACTTGCCTTGCTGATGATCCGCGAGACCTAGGGAATCGAAGTAACAAGCGGCGCAATCCGGGTGATCTATCACAGACAAACAACAAGCATACAATAAGTACTCATCTAATGCACAGGTAAAACTCGAACAAGAGAACGAACCAGAAAGTTCAATTTAAGAACTCCGGTTGCAAAGAAAGAAAGAACCGAACAAACGACGGAAAACAAACGGCGGAAGAAAACAACTCGGTTCTAGCAAGTTGAAACTAGGTCAAATTTTACGGGGGCAAAAACTTGTTTAAGTTGATTAGACGGAACGGCGGTTTCGAAACGAAACTCCAGGCGTTTGAATCACCTGATTCCGATAAACGCGCGAGAAGAAAGACTAGAACGAAGATCGAATCTGAGATCACGATCGCGGAATAAATCCGTCGAAAAGAAAGAGACGAACGGTTAAACGAACAGTTAAACGAACGTCGAAAAGAAAGAGACGTTCGTTAACCGGGAAAAATCGGTGATCACGTTCGTTGAGACGAACGTTCCAAAAGAAGAACGAAAACCGATCTAGGGTTTTTGGAAAAGAAACCGAAAAAGAAACGGTAAACCAATCTAGGGTTTCGGAAGAAAACCGAAACAAAAACCGGAAGAAAAGAAAAGAATCAGAGAGAAAACGGAACGGTTCTTTTAGGAAAAACCGGACCGAGGCGAGGAAAAAGAGAGGCGCGGCTACCTCGACGAGGCTCCGGCGAAGGGCTCCGGCGGCGGCGGGACAAGGGTGGCGGCGGCGGCTTGGGGCGCGGCGCAGGTGAGGCGGCGGTGGGGCTGCACGCTGCTGCGTGCTGCGGCTTGGGGAGGAGAGGGGCTTGGAATTGATGTGAGGAGAGGGGGGGGTGGTATTTATATAGGTGGGGGGGATTACTTGGGGTAGGGGACAAGAAATAGAGTAAGAATAGGAAAACGAAACGAGGAAAGGGGGCTAGCCTAGAGTCCAACCGGACTCGGCTAGGGCGAGGCGAGGCGGCGACTTGCGCCTGGCGCACGCGCGCAGGGAGGCTGGGGCGGTGGCCGGCTGGCTGGGCCTTTGGCCCGGCTGGCCTGGCGGGAGGCTCCTTTTTTTTCGCGCGCAGAAAAACACAGAAAAGAAAACTAAATGAACTCCGAAAAATCTAAAGTAAATTTTCCCCGACTCCTAAAAATGAGTCGAACAAAATAAACTTTTCTCCAGGCCTAAAATGCAATTTTTGAAAACACGCATTTTTCCCTATCCAAATAAAAAGCAAACAAAACTCCGGCAAAACCAAAATTTGACTTATTCATTAAATCTTCATTTTTCCTAAATTTGGGAAAGTCATATTATTCCCTCTCTTATATTTTTGATATAGGAAAATAATTGAAGATGAAATATATAAATCAAATGATCCTCTTTTCAAATTCGAGAAAACTCTCAAATATGAAAATAACAAAATCTCCAACTCTCTCCGAAGGTCCTTGAGTTGCGTGAAATTTATAGGATCAACCAAAAATGCAAGAAAATATGCTATGCATGATGATCTACTGTATAACATTCCAAATTGAAAATTTGGGATGTTACATCACACGAGTCTTGATGGACGGTGGCAGCAATCTAAACCTAATATATCAGGATACAATCCGCGGGATGGGGTTAGACCCAACAAAAATTCGCCATAGCAATACTACCTTTAAAGGAGTAACGCCAGGCCCAGGGGCTCATTGTACGGGCTCCCTCCTACTACAAGTTATACTCAGCTCCCCCAATAACTTCCGTCGCGAGCATTTAACCTTCCACATCGCTCCGTTCCAAAGTGGCTATCAAGCACTGCTCGGACGCGAAGCTTTCGCTCACTTTAATGCAATACCACACTACACCTCCCTCACACTCAAGATGCCCGGTCCACGTGGCATCATTTCAGTGAACGGAAATATCAAGCGATCTCTGCGCGCCGAAGGGAGTGCGGCTACCTTGGCAGTCGCACACTAAAGGCGCCCGGACCAGCGAAAGCATCCAATAGGTCGTCAAGACCTCAGACACAACTAATCAAGTCCGGCGCCGCTATTTATACCGAATAAATGGTCACACCCCTATTTGTCAATACAAGGGGCTCAACGCGCGCAGACAAGTGGCAATTTCTTCTCATCTTGAATTATACATGGTTTCTTTAAAAACTATCTTTTTGCACGACAACTTTTTCACCTAAATTCCTCTCTTTTAAAGACGATCATCATGCTACACCCGTCCTGGATACGGCACAATGGAGACATAGGCGCAGATGTGCAGCAGGGACCCGCTCCAAGGATTCTTTTTAGATTAAGACCCTATGTAAACCTTTTTTACTGTCTCTTGTTGATACATATCCACCGTTGAGAAGGATGCTGACGTCTTGGCATGTGGCCACGCCAGAACAATGCACGTACCTGGACACAAGGGGCTTCTTACAAAGGCCATTATTTAGGCCCGGTTTATACCACAAAGACCGAATACCTTAGGGAGTGTTCGGCATCGCGAGTTTGGCCCTATATGCATCAGCTCCGAATCATTGTCTTTGGTCAAATGTTGGGTTTGCCCGGCTCCTGTGTTTTGGTGCCTTACGCTCCGCTTTACCGGCTAAGGTAGCACCAGGAGAACTACTGCGATTGTGCCCTGGTTCATCCGGATGAGCACCTCAGTAGAGAAAGCCGAAAACTGACTGTCATGATATAGCGTGAGACTGGTCAACCACTCGATGACCTGTTGGAATGATAGAATTCCTCCGCCTTAACGAAGGGCCGTTTTCCAGCCAGGCATGTACGCACCCCAGGATCGGGAGAGTGCGGAGCCACCAGGGGCTATCTAGTAGCCCCACTGTCAAACTCCTATGGCTAAGTGAAAGTGCTAAAGCATTATAGTTCGGTTGCCTCACTCGCTCCGCTATCACCTCCTTAATAGGACCAAGACGTTGGGTTAAGTGTGAACACGTGTTTTTTGCAAACACCTCCGCATTATATGCGTGGGGTTTGAAGCCGACGGCTGCAATCTTTCAGGTTATACACATGTATATATAAACGGCCGCCCAGGAGGCATCATATTACTTTCAGGCAAAAGTATAAAAATAGCCTTATAAAAATTTATAAAAGCATTTCGCTTACAATGAGATTACATATCACTCAAACATAATATCTTTTGAGCACTGGGTCTCTATCAAACGAGCACCCTCAAGAACTTCTTCAAAGTAGTGCTCAGCAGCTATTCGACCTATGGCCGAATCCCGTGCTGCAACAGTGGTAGCATCCATCTCCGCCCAGTATGCTTTAACACGGGCAAAGGCCATCCGTGAGCCCTCTATGCACGCCGACCTCTTCATCGCATTAATGCGCGGCACCACGTCAAGGAACTGCTGCACCAAGCTGAAATAGTTGTTCGGTTTTGGCCTTTCCAGCCATAGCTGATCCACAACAGACCTCATGGCGAGTCCGGACAACCTATTCAGTTCGGCCCATTCGGCTAATTGGTCAGTCAATGAAAGCGGACGCTCGGGAGAATGGAATTGTGTCCAAAACAATTGGTCCACTTCACGGTTTGTCTGACCCTGGAAGTACTTGGCCGCATCGGCAGCGCTCGCCGCCAAATCCATATACACATCCTCCGAACTCCACAGCCGATCCAGAGAGGCATACCATGGATCTCCGAACTTCCTCCGCAACATAAAGGATTTCCCAGCTACAATATCCCCGGCTTCCCGCAGCTCCTCCTTCTTCGCCCTCATAGCAGAGCGGATGTCTTTTCTCGTCGCAGTAGCCTTCTCAAGGTCCGATGCCTTCGCTAGGTTTTCCTTTTCAAGAACCCGGCAACGGTCGGCGGCGGCTTTTAATTCTATGGCCATCTTGGCCATCTTATTTCCTTGTTGTCTTGTTTATGTGTTTGTTTGTAGTCAGTGCAATTTTTTTGCCGCGGTTTGCTAGTGGCTGCAATAACCTATTTTTTAAAACTAGGCCACAATAACCATGGGCTAAAATTTATTGTAGTGACACTGGGCCTCCTACGGGCCATAGAAACAGTGGGCCTTCTACGGGCCGTAGAAAAAATAGGCCTTCTACGGGCCGTAGAAACAATGGGCCTTCTACGGGCCGTAGAAACAATGGGGCTTCTACGGGTCGTATCATCAATGGGACTTATACGAGCCGTATGATCGATTGGCCAAACATGGGCCAATAACAGGCCGCATTATGGCCGTAAATGGGCTAGAGTTGGAATCGTCCGTTCATGGGCTGACCATAACGGGCCATCGTTAATAGGCCATATTTGATGACGCTATGAAAACGGCCCAATGTATTAACGGACCACAAACGAGTCGACTGTAACCACGGGCTGAATTTGGCCTACAAGCAGAAAATGATAGTAACGGGCCGTAAGTAAACGAATGCTAGAAATGAGCCCAAGAATAAATGGGCTCTGAGAAGGCCGAAAGATAACATGGGCTGGAAACGGCCCAACGGAATAACGGGCTGTTAATGGGTATAAAGTGATACACTGTTCATTATGGGCCGGTTTCACCACGGGCCGTTAATGGGTGTAAAGTGATACACTGTTCACTACGGCCAGTTTCACCACGGGTCGTTAATAGGCCAAGAGTTACATAGGGCCTCATATGGGCCGAAAGACGTCATGGGCCATACATGGGACAGAAGTGAAAACGGGATGGAATCATATTGGATGGCCCAAATGACGCTACTGGGCCTAATTCGGATAGGGCGTAACGGGCCTTGGGTTAGCAGGCTGTAAATGGGCTATATGCGAACAGGCCGTTAACAGGCTTTCCATGGGCCGGCCCGCCACCTTTTGACCAAGTCAAACGGGCTGGCCTTTTCACAGGAATGGGCCTCTGTTGGGCCATGCCACATGTCGACGTATCATAGGCGCCTTCTGTCCAATGAGTGGATGACATCTGTCCCAACGATGAGCCGACACGCATTTCCTCCAGCCAATGATGATTTTACACATGGAAAATCCCCATTGGTCAGGGATGTTAACGGGTTATCGGATCCAAAACCCGACCCGATAGCTTAACGGCGTTCCGTTACGGTGGATGCCACGTGTCGGTCACCCTTGACGAAAGCACTTCTGTAACGCGCGATTTATCGTCATGGAAGTGCACACTACCGTGATGATAATTTTGGTAATGTCATGGAACACTTCTACGACAGCACAGGTATAAATCATCATGGATATACATGCATGAAAAAAAATGACCTACTGTGACAAACACGTATCATCACGGAAGTGTGTTCTTTGTAGTGAAGGAGTTTCCACGGGCAAGGAGATCGCCTACTTCGTGAAGATCTACCCTAGTGAGGCAAGTCCTTCATGGGCGATGGCCATGGTGGGATAGACAAGGTTGCTTCTTCGTGGACCCTTCGTGGGTGGAGCCCTCCGTGGACTCACGCAACCATTACCCTTCGTGGGTTGAAGTCTCCATCAACGTGGATGTACGATAGCACCACCTATCGGAACCATGCCAAAAATCTCCGTGTCTACATTGCGTTTGCTCCCTCCAAACTCCTCCCTTTACCTTCATATGCAATTGTTTTACATTCCGCTGCTATACTCTTAGAATTGCATGTCTAGGTTGATTACTTGTTTGTGGTAAGTTGCTAAAATATGCAAAGACTTAAAATTGGGAAAAGGCTAGACTTTTATTTGGTCAAGTAGTCTAATCACCCCCTCTAGACATAATTTTGATCCTAAAAGTGGTATCAGATCTTTGGTCTCCATTTGCCTTGATTTCCATAGCTTTGGTGATCATAGCCTTGGTTTCACAACCTAGGAGAGTATGGCGTCTAGTGAGGGAAATTACCACCGTAGAGGTCCTTACTTTGATGGTACTAATTTTGCTAGTTGGAAGCATAAGATGAAAATGCATATTCTTGGACATAACCCTGCCGTTTGGGCTATTGTGTGCATTGGCTTGCAAGGTGAATTCTTTGATGGGAGAGAACCGAACTGTGAGGCTAGCGCGGAAGAGTTGAAGATGCTATAATACAATGCTCAAGCTTGTGATATTCTCTTCAACGGACTGCGACCCGAAGAATTCAACATAATCAGTCATCTTGAGAACACAAAGGAAATTTGGCATGCTTTGATTGATATGCACGAAGGTACCGACTCCGTCAAGGAATCCAAATTGGATGTGCTTCAAAGTCAACTTAACTAGTTCAAAATGAAGGATGGTGAAGGTGTCGCTGAAATGTACTCTAGGCTTTCTCTCACCACAAATGAGATTGCCGGCTTAGGAAGTGAAGAGATGACCGATAGATTCATCATCAAGAAGATCCTAAGAGTCTTGGATGGAAAATATGATACCATGTGCACATTGATCCAAATGATGCCCAATTACAAAGATCTCAAGCCAACGAAAGTCATTGGAAGGATTGTTGGTCATGAGATGTCACTCAAGGATAAGGAAGAGCTTCACAACAAGTCAAGTGGTGCTTACAAAGCCTCATGTGACACTCCCACATCATCAAGTGAGAAACAAGCCTTCAACAAAGAATTGAGCCTAATGGTGAAGAATTTCAACAAGTTCTACAAGAGTAGAAGCAAGGAAAGAAGTTCCAAGTCAAGGTCCTACAATGACAAAAGATCTTCAAGTCGTGAACGTAATTGCTACAATTGTAGAAGACCCGGACACTACTCAAATGAGTGTACGGTGTCGGCGTTCTGGGAACGGGGGTCCCCAGACTTGCCTGCCTGCGGCCTGCGGCGTGGCTCGAGGAGGGGCCCAGCACGGCCCATCTTCATCAACACAGACCCAAGACCCTCGCGGGGCGGACGACACGGAGCTTCCTCAGGCACGACCTCATCAGGCTGGCTCGCGAGGAGGCGGAGAGATCAAGGCGGGGTACCTCACGAGGTGCCCGTGACGCAAGCCATGACGACCAAGGGTGCCAGGTGGGCGCCAGCCCGTGCAGTGTCCTCCTTCCCACTCAATATTTGGGAAGAGGCCCAGGGCCTCTGCCTATAAATAGGACTAGCCACCCACAGGGTAGAGGAGATTGGATCGAAATCGGAGAGAGAATCGAGAAGAGAGAGAGAGAGAGAGAGAGAGAGAGAGAGAGAGAGAGAAGGGTGATTGAACTCCTCCCAGCAGTTCATCGCCCCAGCCAAGAACAGACCCTCGCGAGGCTGTTCTTCCTTTTATTGCTCATCATCATCAGCCCAAGAGGCAATCCACCACAACACACACTGGAGTAGGGTATTACACCACAACAGTGGCCCGAACCAGTATAAACTCCGTGTCTCTTGTGCTGTTCTTTCCATAGCTTAGATCTTAGCGCGGCGGTGGGGCGTAGGTAGGTAGAAGGCGAAATCTCCGCGCGCACCCCAGTGTTCGAACCTCAAGGGTCTACCGGAACCTGAAATCCGACATTTGGCGCGCCAGGTAGGGGTGCACCGGAGTTTTCCCTTCCGCCACCGCCACGACCTGCCTCGCAATGAGTAGCGCGTCGCCCGCTACGGCCGCCGGCGCCAGCACGGGGGCCAGGTGGCTCCGAGCCCTGGCCCTAGCCCTGCAACAGGTACGGTGGCCGGACAAGTTCAAGCCAACGACGCCGCCACGCTACGGAGGTGCGACTGATCCGTTGGCCTTCTTGTTGGCGTACGAGGAGGCCATCCTCGAAGCTGGAGGTGACGATAGGGTCATGGCCAACTGGCTCCCCATGGTCCTCACCGGCGCTCCGCGCGCATGGCTGCTCCACCTGCCGGCAGCCTCCGTGGCCTCTTGGGAAGAGCTCCGCAGCCTCTTCCCCGCCCACCACGCTACACCAACACCCTCGGTCGTCGCGGCCCTCCTGGGTGGCTCACAGGCGCCGCCTACAAGTCACCACGTCAAGCCGTTCATCCGCCGGGTCAACGCCGCTTCCACGCGGCAGGGGGCTCTCCCGGACCGGGCGGCGCCCAAGGCCGGCCTGACCTTCAGCTTGGAGGACCACCCCTCCAACTTGGCCTGCTCGGGTGCGCTCCCCATGCTGTGCACCCCCACCATCTGCCGGGTGGCCGTCACCAGAACTCTCATCGATGGCGGTGCGGGCCTCAGCGTGCTCTCGGTTGAGGCCTTCAACCTCCTCTGCATACCCCTGGAACGGCTGCAACCCAGCCGGCCCTTCTCAGGCGTTGGGGGCGGATCATCCAGCTCCTTGGGACAGATCCGGCTCCCAGTAACCTTCGACACCTACAACAACTTCCGCACGGAGCTGGTCGACTTCGACATCGCCCCCATCGGCCTCCCCTACAACGCCATCCTCGGCTACCCAGCGCTGGCCCAGTTCATGGCCGCGACGCACCCGGCGTACAACCTCATGAAGATGCCCGGGAGCAGCGGTGTCCTCACCGTGCCTGGGGACACCGGAGACGCGCTGCGAGTGCTCAAGCTCGCCTTCAAGACGGCGGCGTCGGCACAACCCGTCGACTCGGAGACCCTCGAGCCCAAGGGGGCTGCACCCGCCAAGAAGAAACAGTTGTTCACCCAAGACAAGGCAGAAACCAAGCAAATACCCGTCGATGAGGACGGGTCCACCAACGCCGCTTTCACCATAGGCGCCAACCTCGAGCCCGAGCAGGAGGAGGCCCTGGTCAGGTTCCTGCGCGCAAACAAGAAGGTATTCGCTTGGGAGCCTGACCAGTTGGCGGGGATCCCTAGGAGCGTAATCGAGCATCACCTCAACGTGTGCCCCAACGTGCGCCCTGTGAAGCAGAAGGCAAGGCGGCAGTCCACAAAAAAGCAGGCCTTCATCGTCCAAGAGACCCGCAAACTAGAAGCCGCTGGGGTCATTCGCGAGGTCCGATACCCGGATTGGTTGGCCAACCCTGTAGTTGTGCCAAAGAAGGGAGGGAAGGAGCGCATGTGTGTCGACTTCACCAACCTCAACAAGGCATGCCCGCAAGATCCGTTCCCGCTCCCCCGCATTGACCAGATCGTCGGTTCCACCGCAGAATGCGACCTGCTATGCTTCTTGGATGCCTTCTCTGGGTATCACTAGATCAAGATGGCGGTAGAAGATGTCGAAAAGACAACCTTCCTAACCCCGTGTGGGGTGTACTGCTACACATGCATGCCATTCGGGCTGCATAATGCAGGGGCGACCTTTCAGCGGCTGATGCACATCACCTTGGGCCCGCAGCTTGGGAAGAATGTTGAGGCTTACGTCGATGACATTGTGGTGAAGTCTCGGGAGGCCAGGACCCTGATACAAGACCTGGAGGAAACCTTCGCGAGCCTCAATGCAGTGAACCTGCGGCTCAACCCAGAGAAGTGTGTGTTCGGAGTCCCCTCGGGCAAGCTCTTGGGTTTCCTCGTGTCCCACCGAGGCATCGAGGCCAACCCGGAAAAGGTCAAGGCGGTCGAGGACATGAGCCCGCCAAAGACCCTTAGAGAAATGCAGAAGCTCACTGGATGCATGAGCGCGCTAGGGCGCTTCATCTCCAAGTTGGGGGAGCGAGCGCTGCCTTTCTTCCAGCTAATGAAGAAAAAGGGGCCCTTTGAATGGATTGAAGAGGCCGACAAGGCGTTCCAGGATCTCAAGAGATACCTGACCAGTCATGGTGGCTCCGCGCCCTCAAGAGCCCCTGGTGCTTTACCTCGTCGCCACTCCCTACTCCGCCAGTGCAGCCCTGGTGGCGGTTAGGGAGGAGTGTCGAATCAAAACCACAGCAGCAGCCCGGGACAAGGCAAAACAGGAACAAGGAAGGCCCACAGAAACCGCCACCGCGGCTGAGGAGGATCAGCCACCGCAGAGGAGTGCACCGGAGGCGGAAGAGGCCCCTCTCCTAGATGGCCAGCCTCAGGAGGCCTCATCACCTCAGGAGGCGCCATGGTCTCCGGAGGGCACCACCAGCACTAACGCACCCAACCTCGTTGAGCACCCAGTGTACTTCGTCAGCACGGTGTTGCGGGACGCGAGGGCACGGTACCCCATGCCTCAGAAGCTCCTCCTCGTGCTACTGGTGGCCTCGCGCAAGCTGCGGCACTATTTTCAGGGTCACCCCATCAAGGTCATCTCGTCATACCCCCTGGAGAGAGTGCTCAGGAGCCCTAACTCAGCTAGAAGGGTCGCTGAGTGGAACATAGAACTGCAAGCATTTCAGCTCGAATTCAGCATGACCAGAGTCATCAAGGGAGCAGCATTAGCGGATTTTGTGGCAGAATGGACGGAGGCACCAGGCCTCAAGGTCGACGAGGATCGGTCCCTCTCCCCGGGAAGCGAGGCGCCAGAAGGCTGGGGCATGTACTTCGATGGGGCGTTCTCCAGGCATGGCGCTGGGGCTGGGGCGGTGCTTATATCGCCCACTCAGGACAAGCTCTACTATGCTGTATAGCTTTGTTTCCAGCAAGGTGAAAAGGTATCCAACAACAAAGCGGAGTATGAAGGTTTAATAGCGAGCTTGAATGCCACAACTGCCCTGGGGGTGAAACGCCTCACCATCAAGGGCGATTTGCAGCTCCTTGTCAATTTCTCCAACAAGGTGTACGAGCCGAAAGATGAGCACATGGAAGCCTACCTTGCGGAGGTCGGCAGGATGGAGAAGCAGTTCTGGGGGTTGGAGTTGCAGCATGTGCCCCGTGGCACCAATCAGGAGGCCGACGACATCGCCAAAAGGGCGTCCAGGTGGTTGCCTCAGGAGCCTGGCGTCTTCGAGGAGCGGCTCTTCAAGCCCTCAGCCCTGCCGTCATTGTCAAACACGGCTCAGCCTCGGGAGGAGCTCCCCCAGCCACCTGCCTCAGGAGCCCCGGTCTGTGGCCCGGCCTCAGGAGCACGCCTGCTCCTGACGATGGAACCTCAGGAGGCGTGTTGGATCACGGAGCTCCGGAGTTACTTAACACAAGGGACCCTGCCGGAGAAGGAGGAGGAAGCGAAGCGTGTGGCACGGCAGGCCATGGCATACTGCATCAAGGATGGAGAGCTCTACCGGAAGCGACCAAATGATGTATCCCTGCGCTGCATCTCCAGGGAGCAAGGAAAGGAACTGCTGGAAGATATACACGGCGGAGACTGTGGACATCATTCATCATCACAGACCCTCATCGGCAAGGCGTTCCGCAGTGGGTTTTATTGGCCCACCGCACTCAATGACACCGTCGAACTGGTGAAAGCTTGTGAGGCCTGCCAGTTCCACGCCAAGCAGATCCATCAGCCGGCAGGAGGCCTGCAGACTATACCCCTTTTGTGGCCATTCGCAGTCTGGGGGCTGGACATCCTGGGCCCGTTTCCTCGGGCGCCAGGGGGCTACCGCTACCTCTACGTCGCCGTGGACCAGTTCACCAAGTGGGCTGAAGTAGAGGCCGTCCGCACCATCCCCGCGGGTTCCGCGGTCAAGTTCATCAGGGGCATCGTGAGCCGATTCGGGGTGCCGAACCGCATCATCACAGACAACGGTTCGCAGTTCACCAGTAACCTCTTCAAAACATACTGTGCTAACCTTGGAACGCAGATATGCTACGCTTCAGTGGCGCACCCCCGAAGCAACGGCCAGGCCGAACGAGCCAACGCAGATGTCCTGAGGGGCCTCAAGACCAGGACGTTCAAGAAGAAGCTGGAGGCCTGGGGCAGAGGTTGGTACGACGAGCTTCAGTCCGTGTTGTGGTCCATCCGCACAACCGCGACCAAGCCGACTGGAGAGACCCCGTTCTTCCTGGTCTACGGAGCCGAAGCGGTCCTCCCTCACGAGGTCAAATGTCGCTCCACGCGGGTCCTGGCGTTCGACGAGGCGCAGCAGGATGCCATGCGGGGGATGGACCTCGTGCTGGGGGAGGAACGTCGCCGAGAAGCCGCGCTGCGAGCGGCGAGGTACCAACAAGCGCTGCGACGATATCACTGCCGCAACATCCGCCCCAGAACTCTCGAGGTAGGAAACCTCGTGCTCAGGCGGGTTCTCTCCAGGGAGGGACTACACAAGCTCTCTCCCATGTGGGAGGGCCTGTTCAAGGTTCTTCATGTTTCCAAGCCCGGCTCCACGCGCTTGGAGACTCAGGAGGGGGTGCCGGTCCAGAATGCATGGAACATCCAGCACCTCCGGAGGTTCTGCCCCTAAAAAGGCCCAGAGCCTATGAAGAAGGAAAATGCATGTGAAGCTGTCGCGTTTTGGAAAAGGCCCAGAGCCTGTGAAGAAGGCGAATGCCTGTGAAGCTGTCGCCTTTTCGAAAAGGCCCAGAGCCTGTGAAGAAGGTGAATGCCTGTGAAGCTGTCGCGTTTTGGAAAAGGCCCAGAGCCTGTTAAGAAGGCGAATGCCTGTGAAGCTGTCGCGTTTCGGAAAAGGCCCAGAGCCTGTGAAGAAGGCGAATGCCTGTGAAGATATCGCGTTTTGGAAAAGGCCCAGAGCCTGTGAAGAAGGCAAATGCCTGTGAAGCTGTCGCGTTTTGGAAAAGGCCCGAAGCCTGTGAAGAGGGAAAATTCCCGTGAAGCCTGCTTCCCCCAAGAAAGGCCCGGAGCCTGTGAAGAAGGCCAACACCTGTGAAGCTCGCCGCCCGTGACACTCTCACGTAATAATGAGTTGGGGCTGTACACGCCCCGGAGTGTCAGGAGCGCCGGCCTCAGGCCCTGGGGCTCCCTCCCATGCCCAGTGGCAGCACTTAGCTCCGCGCTGGTGAGAAGACGTCGCAGACTAGATTAGGTGCCAGACGCGGCTTTTTCATTTGCTTTCCGCAGTTGGCTTGTTCATTCTCATTCGAAGTTTTATTGAAGCCGTTGCCATCTTTGGCTTGTGGTTCTTCGACTTTTCACTCTCCTGCCTCGATTTCTCTTATGCAAGGCCTTGCGAGGGGGGCAGCTGAGCGCCCTCGCCAGTGTTCCTGTCCTAGCCGTTCAACGGTTTCGTGACCTAGGTCCATTACAGGAGCACCCCTCCAGTCCGTGCCCCACGGGAACCGCGACACAAACACAAGGCCTGGGTCGGTCGCCCCCCCACCGCTGGGGCCGGGAACTATCCACGCGCGGGCACGTAGCCGGAAGGCACGATAACGGAAGCAAAGCGATGATTAACAGCAATAACCCAAACACGCCCCCGCGGGGCTCCATGCTACTGTCTTTTTATGCAGGAAAAAGGAAAAAAAAGAGCAAATCAGGCGCAGCTCGCCTCACACCGGCCTGCAGGGAAGACTCGAGCTGCCTCCGGTGCTCAGGCAGACTCCCTCTCGCGCTTCACCAAGGCGCGACAGCGGGCAGAAACGCTACCACCTCCCAAGCAGGTACGACGGCGTGGAGGCTGACCGCAGCCACCGCTAGAAGAGTCGCCGCCTGAAGAAGAGCCGGTGAAGCTTGGGGAACCCTGAGTGCCGCCAATCACGTGAGCGCTGTCCTCTCCATCATCGCCGGGGCTGGGTTCCCAGCCGCGGTCGTCGTCCTTAGGGCAGCACCCTGCGCGGCGACCATCTTCCCCAAACACCCTCACGTAGAGGGTGGCATTGCCGTCAAACTTGAAGTGCAGGGTGCACCGACGGCTCAGGCCACGCGCGCGGGCAAACGTCTGCCAACCGCGGGTCAAGGCCAGGCTCCCGGCTACGGAGACCTCCAGTGAAGCCCATGAGGCCCGGCTACAGCAGCCGTCTGCCTGAAGCCAGAGGCCGCCCGGGGCGCCGGCCGGGAGCTCACCGAGGAGGAATCAAGGAAGTTGAAGCCGGGTGCTAGTCGGCTCCGCCGACCACACAACGAACTCCGGTAGCACCTCTGCAGCACGAAAGCGCGGCCTAGGGGAACGCGCGACTGAAGCACGCCCCCGGCCGCAGCAATCCACCCGTCACCATGCTGGAAATCGTCTCCACGGTCGCAGGGAGCTGCCGTGGTGGCCACAGGATGTTTGCGAGGGCGCCCTCGGCCGCGCTTGGGCGGGGGAGAGGCAGGCTCAACCTGGCGAGCCTTCCCCTTCTCTGCAGCCGAGAACCTCCTCGACGTGGCCATGAAGAAGAAGGAGAAGCGAGGGGGGATGAACTGGAAGGGCGCGTGCCGATCCGTACTTATAGCTGGCGAGGGCCAACCGTCGGCCCCCACGATCGCAGGTAATCATGACCCGCTTTGCATGTAGGGACTTGTCCAATCCGCGCAGTTGCCGAGGCGCCATGGGGAAGTGGAGACGCCCACGTCCAATCAACCGCCACGCGGCGCCCAAGGCCGCAGGCTGTTAGGGCCCGCGGCGCTTCGCTCTTGCCCTTTCGCCTCCCTGCACGGCCAAGTCCAGGCACGCCTTGGGACCGGGGGCTACTGTCGGCGTTCTGGGAATGGGGGTCCCCAGACTTGCCTGCCTGCGGCCTGCGGCGTGGCTCGAGGAGGGGCCCAGCACGGCCCATCTTCATCAACACAGACCCAAGACCCTCGCGAGGGGTCAAGCCTCACGGGGCGGATGAAACGGAGCTTCCTCAGGAACGGCCTCATCAGGCTGGCTCACGAGGAGGCGGAGAGATCAAGGCGGGGTACCTCACGAGGTGCCCGTGATGCAAGCCATGACGACCAAGGGTGCCAGGTGGGCGCCAGCCTGCGCAGTGTCCTCCTTTCCTCTTTGGTGCAAAGGGAGCAAGCGTAGGCGAGAGCATCAAGCAAAGGCACCCGTTTCGGTGCAACGAGACCAAGACCGGCCCAACGGCAGGAAGGAAGTCATTGTGGAGCCCAAGCCAGCGTCACCGCCAGAGCCTTTGGCAGGCGAGGACCAACTTTAGTCAGGATAAGTGTACCAGATGTCCCCCTTCAAAATGGCCAATTGTTGGTGCCCTTCCCGCTCAATATTTGGTAAGAGGCCCAGGGCCTTTGCGTATAAATAGGACTAGCCACCCACAGGGTAGAGGAGATCGGATCGAAATCGGAGAGAGAATCGAGAAGAGAGAGAGAAGGGTGATTGAACTCCTCCCAGCAGTTCATCGCCCCAGCCAAGAACAGACCCTCGCGAGGCTGTTCTTCCTTGTATTGCTCATCATCATCAGCCCAAGAGGCAATCCACCACACCACACACTGAAGTAGGGTATTACACCACAACGGTGGCCCGAACCAGTATAAACTCCGTGTCTCTTGTGCTGTTCTTTCCATAGCTTAGATCTTAGCGGGGAGGTGGGGCGCAGGTAGGTAGAACGCGAAATCTCTGCACGCACCCCAGTGTTCGAACCTCAAGGGTCTGCCGGAACCTGAAATCCGACATACGGCACCCTACAAAAGAAGAGAAGATTCTCCCAAAAGAAGGAGTAGGAGAGAAGAATCACCACCAAGAGAGAGAAGGAGTAGAGATGACCGTTATGAACGAAGAACATCACGGAGAAGGAAGGATTCGGAAAGGAAGGACAAATCATCAAGGATCTACACAAAACAAAGACATCAAGCTCACGTTGGTGAATGGGTATCCGGCTCCGACTCCGACGATCACTCTGAGAGAAGTTATCACTCTGACTCCGAATATACTCAAGATGAAGGTGTTGCCAGTCTAGCACTTGTGTCAACCAACTCCTTCGACATATTTGAGTCACCAAATGAAGGAATTGGAATATGCTTCATGGCTAAAGGCCCAAAGGTATCACACCCCGAGTATGTTGATTTCAATAGTGATGAAGATGACTTGCTAGGTGATGATGATTTACTTGTTGACAATTCTAGTGATGAAAACTATGATGAACTTGGTATTAATCATGCTAATCAAGACAAAACGAATGACGATGATAAGAAGGAGACTGAGCATCTAACTAAAGAGCTAAACACTCTTAAGTTAGCTCATGTAACTACCTTGGAAAATCATCGAGAGCTTTTAAAGACTCATGAGAAGTTATGCTTCGAAAAGCTCAACCTTGAGCAAGAGCATGGGTTCTTAAAAGTGATCAATGATGATCTTCACAAGAAAAGTTCTTCTTACTTTGCCAAGCATTTACTCTTGTCTACTTACATGCCACAAGTTAAATCTAGCAACAAGAGTAAGAAAGATTCTTCTTCTAGTAGTAACAATAATCATGATAAACCCTATGATGTTGCTTCTAGTAGTTCTCTTGCTTCCACTAATGATTCTCTTAGCCAAGTTACACTTGAGAAAGAAAATAGCTTATTGAAGGGAATTATAGAGAAAGGTGTTTACAAGAGCCTTGCCGGAAGTAAGCAATTTGAGGAAATTGTACGCAAGCAAGGGAGACACCGGAAGAATCAAGGTGTTGGTTTTGAACGAAAGTTCAATGCCAATGGAGTTGAGTGGGAAGAAGATCAAGACCCCAAGACGAAATTTGTTCCTCAACAAGGGGAGTATGATCCTACTTCTTTCCAAGGAACACAAGCTCAAGATGATCTTCCACCACAAGACCACAAGCAAAAAGGCAAGGACAAGCTTCAAGAGGAGATTGATGCATTTGAGGAAGCTCCCAAAGCCTTGGTCAAGTGGGTTCCCAAGACTACATCAAGTTCTACTTCATCAAGTACGACTACAACTCCAAGGATTCCCATCAAGATGGTGTGGATCCCAAAGAAGAAGAACTAGAGAGTTCTTGAGGGTGACTCCGCCAACATAATTCACTCATGTCATTTTGGCGAGGACAAGTGCAAAGAACTTCCATATCTTGCACTAGTTCAAGGAGTCACAAACCCTCTTGTTGGTAAAACAAGGGACAAGGTAACCTAATGCTTTCATGGACATCATCCTATGTGAAAATCACTCTATGTCTATGGATATCCTTGTTTGTTCCTTGTGGGACTAACCCGTGTAGGTATTGAAAGTGTAACTCACTCCAAAGGATTGTTCCAAAAGATCTACATGAACATTGAGCATCTACATTTTCAAAACCTACATGAACTCATCATCGACAAAACCCAAGGTTAGTTCATCCCTCTTAGGGGGGATATCACATATAGGGGGAGCTTTACTCTAATAAATTGAGCTAAAGCAACTCTAATGGTGTGAACACAACAATGCTTTATGTAAAAGTGGCAACCCCACTTGTGCTTAAACGATGAGTATGACCTACGATCAAATGTTCCCATTTGACTCCTAAGTCAATATACTCATATATAGATGACCTAGTCATCGCCAAATTGTTTGATAGATGCTAGAGTGATTGTGCATGCTTTGTCACATATTTCATTTGCCATCTTATTGTGTGAGCATGTTGGTTGCATATTTTACTCATTCGAGGACATCCATTTGTTGCTTTGATTGTTTGGCTTTTTCTCTTTTACCAAATGGATGGACAAGAATGCCTAAGAACTCCCTCTAGCTATCTATGCTTTTCTCGTCTCAAACTCTATTCATGCTACATCACAATGTTTGATCAAGTCAGATTCGAACCACTCTGTGTGAGGAGCACTTGGAGTCCCTGATTCGTCATAGACTTAAACTTCCAAAACCTCTTTGTGCATTTCGGTATGACCGAGTCATCCATTTCGGTCACACCGAGATCACTAAGTTGATCTATGTTTTCAATCTCGGTGCAACCGATTAGAACTTTCGGTCACACCGAGTTGCAGCAACCGCTTGCGATTCTGCATCTCGGTGCCACCGAGTTGTTCCACTCGGTCACACCGACAGGGTCGGGATATATATACCCACCGTGAGATTTTGGAAGTTCCTTTAAAACCTCTCAGCCCGCGCGTGTCCTGCTCTGCCGCCTCGGGTCTCCGGATCATCCTCTCGTCGCCAGCGAGCTCCTGCCACTGGTTTCTGTCGCCGTCAACGGATTTCTGCCCCTCCGTTGTCACCGTAGCAAACTCCGTCGAATTAGGGTATGAGTTCGATCTTTTGTGCTATTCCTTTAACTCTGATTCGTAGCACATTACTTTTCCATGATCACGACCACATATGCAATCAATCTATCCACTGAAAACATCCCTTAGGTTAGGTTTGATTTGAAAATTTAGGGTTAGGTCTCCGCCGGACTCATCTCGGACTGACCGAATTGTAGAAATCGGTCTCACCGATTTGTCTTAGGCCATTGCAGTTGCACTTTCGGTCTGACCGAAAACTGCAAATCGGTGTGACCAAGTTCGATTCTTTGTGAAACCCTAGCAGTCTCGGTGCCACTAAACTGTGACTCGGTCTGACCGAGTTCACTAGTTTAGGTTCCAAAAGCTGCTTCGGTATCACCGAGTTTACAAATCGGTAGCTCCGAAATGCTTTCTGTGAAGAACTAAAACTAAGATTTTAAGTCATTCTTTTTGTAAAAACTCTGCACTTTGTGATGCTCATCCACTCTATCTCATCTATATCTATTCACAGGGTCTGCTATCAGTAAGTTTGTAGAAATGTCTGACCAGAGCGACAGCCAGAACAAGTTAGAGGAACAGGTGCAGTTGAGTGAGGGCACTAGTCCCTCCAGCACTTCTGATGATGGCAGCAGGAGCACACCAAGCAACTTGCCCAAGGCAGCCACCAGAACAAGGAGGAAGAAGACCTCATATTCTGAAGATGAGGATTATGTGGCTATTAAGGAGGAAGTCAGCTCCAAGAAGAAGGTGCTGAAGAAAGAATATGGCTCAGCAGCTACAACAAAGCCAGGAATGCATAAGAAGGCTCCAGCAAAGAGGATTCCCATGTCTAAGGCCAGAGCCTCAACTGCTGAAACCTCCAAGCCAACTGAAGAGGCAGTTGGAGAAGGAAAGAAAAGGAAGGAAAGGGTCAAGAAGACCACTACTAGAGTGCTTGGTAGATCCTCCATTATGAGAGATCCAGAAGAAGAGTAAGAGGAAGAGGATGCTGCTCCAGCTCCTCAGGCTCAGAAGCTTATGGGAGATGCAATCAAGTCAGGGGCTGCTCCATCTAAGCCCAAATCTGCTGCCAAGATTGCTGATCAGAAACCCCCAAAACCCAAAAGGAACACCAGGAGTATACCTGCTGAGGAGAAGAAGAAGGCCCCAATTCCAGAAGCTGAAGAAGAAGATGATGATTCTCATGTTTTGAGGAAGTTGAAGCCCAAAATTCCTGACCACAATGATGCTCATCCAGTCGCTGAGGACATGCACATCAGGAAAGTTGCAGGATTGAGGTTATGGAGATAGTCTGATCCCTATGTTGTTACGAGGAGGACTGCATTTGACTATAGGTTCCATACAAAGGAACAACGAGATTTCTATGAAACCATTCTACTCGACAAGAAGCCCGTTGTTTGTGACATGAAATGGGTTGATTGGGAATTCATCCAGGAAAATGAAGATCACTTCCCAGGAGTGTCTGATAGCTTTAAGGCTTGTGGAGTAGATGAATTCGTTGGAAAAAAGCTCACCAAATGGAATGATGAGTTGATCATGCAGTTCTACTCCACTGCCCACTTCTATCCAGATGGAAGGATAGTTTGGATGTTTGAGGGTACCAGTCCACAGTTGATGAATGGGACAAGCTAATCAATGCCCCAGAGGAACATGAAGATGACTTGGGTGTGTATGCCACCAAGAAGAAAGACCACAACTCCATGGCAAACATGTACAAAGAGATCCCTGATAAAGCTTTGGAGACACACAAGCTTGGATCTGTACATTTCCTGTTGTCTGGTCTGCCTACTATCAACTGGATCTTAAGGCACACATTCCTACCCAAGTTAGGAGATCACAAGATTATCAGAGGACACTCCATCAACATGCTGCAAATTTTTGATGTTCCCTAGAAGTTCAAAGTCATGAGCTTGATTGTAGAAACGATCAAAAGGACTGCTGCTAATCAAAAGAGGAGTTGTGGGTATGCTCCACATATTCAGGAGCTCATCAATTCTAAGATGGGCACATGAACTTATTTGCTGGACAAGGAGCATCTACCCTTACAACATGAATTTGAAGACAACACTGTTGTGATGAATGAGGAGGAACCATCATCAGCTCAAGTCCAGGAGAAGAGAGCCAAGGCAAAGGCTGAGAAAGCTGCCCAGATGCAAGTGTTGAAGAGGCATCTCGAGTCTTCCTGAAGAGCAAGCAAGATCATTTAGGCTATTTGATTCAAGCTACACTGAGGATTGAGAAGGGCTTGGCCACCCTGACTCAGAATCAGGAGAGCCTAGAGAGGATTGTGGAGACAAAATTCTATGATCTTGATCTGAAGGTGACTGAGATTCAGACTGCAGTTGAGCAGCTTCAGGAGGAAGCAGAGGAGAGGAAAGGAAAAACAACCGCTCATGCTTTTCAGTGTGTGCCACGAGGTCCAAGGTCTGCTGCAGTGCCAGTCTCAGATGCCAGAGCTTCAGTGTCAGCACTAGTAGCTACAGCTCCAGTGCCACCTCCAGCTCCAACTCCATCAGCTCCAACTACATCGTTGGAAGCCTTCATCCTTAGAGTTCTATCTACACCACCTCCCGAAGACCAAGCCTGAGAGACGTATAGCACTATGCATTTTCAAACTTTTTTGTAACTTGTTTCCAGAGGAGGAGAAATATGTATAGATCATAGGCTTTGAGAGAGCGTGTCTTGCTTTTTATCTCTCTTGCTTTTGGTTGAACTTTTTGTGTGCTTGTGTCAGATACTTTATGTCCTTATGTCCTTGTGAGATACGTATGTGATCATGTGGTTGATCATATGCTACATTAATGTTTGGTTGAATGATGCTATCCTTTATATCCCATATATGATCATTCACTTGCTTGGTGATCAGTGCATGCTTCTAATTTCTATCATTTTGAGCGCTCCACCAAGATGTATGTGACATGGAAGAGTAACCCATGATCCTAATCGATTGTTCATTTGCATTCAAAATCAAATTTTAAATAATGCACAAATTTAGGGGGAGCTCTTGCTTATCACATACTTCTCAAAGCGACGATGTTTTCAATCTTATAATCATTTGTCGAAGCTTTGATCTCTATGTTGTCATCAATTACCAAAAAGGGGGAGATTGAAAGTGCAACTATCCCTGGGTGGTTTTGGTAATTCCTAACAACATATAGCTCATTGAGCTAATGCTACTTGAAGATAAATATTTCAGAAAAAGCTCAATGATTGGCATGGCATGGATTAGAAAGTGGACCCCTCAAAATGCCAAGGATGGCTCAAGCTCAAAGCACAAGACTCTACATTTTTACTTTTAGTGATCCAAGATCACATTGAGTCCATAGGAAAAGCCAATACTATTAAAAGGGGGTGAGGTGTTTCTTAATGAGTTGCTTGCTCAAGATGCTTAGTGATATGCTCCAAAAACCTTCAACTACTTTCCCATATCCACATATGTCCCAAACCAAAAGTCAAACTCGGCCCCACCGAAATCTTCTATCCGGCGCCACCGAGTTCACTTGACATAGCTACCGCCAGAAACCCTAGTCACTTCGGTCTCACCGATAGGGATCTCGGTCTCACCGAGATGGGATTGCAAACTCTTTGTTTCCCTTCGTAACGTTTCGGTCCAACCGAGATGATCGATCGGTCCCACCGAGATTGCAATGCAAACTCTCTGTTTCCCCTTCGTAACGTTTCGGTCTAACTAAGATGAGCGAATCAGTCCCAATGAGTTTGCCTGACCAACTCTTTGTTTGCCTATTACCAAAATAGGTCCCACCGAGTTTGTGTAATCGGTCTCACCGTGATTAGATTATGCCCTAACCCTAATGGAATCGGTCTCACCGAGTTGACATATCGGTCCCACCGAAAATCCTAACGTTCACATTTTGAACTAAATCGGTCTGACCGAGTTATATGATTTGGTCCCACCGAATTTGGTGATTTGTGTGTAACGGTTCGATTTTGTGTGGAGGCTATATATACCCCTCCACCCACTCTTCATTCGTGGAGAGAGCCATCAGAATATGCCTATACTTCCAACATACATTTTTTGAGAGAGAACCACCTACACTTGTGTTGAGGTCAAGATATTCCAATCCAACCACATAAATCTTGATCTCTAGCCTTCCTCAAGTTGCTTTCCACTCAAATCATCTTTCTACCAAATCAAATCCTATGAGAGAGAGTTGAGTGTTGAGGAAACTATCACTTGAAGCACAAGAGCAAGGAGTTCATCATCAACACACCATCTATTACCTTTTGGAGAGTGGTGTCTCCTAGATTGGTTAGGTGTCACTTGGGAGCCTCCATCAAGATTGTGGAGTTGAACCAAGGAGTTTGTACGGGAAAGGAGATCGCCTACTTCGTGAAGATCTACCCTAGCGAGGCAAGTCCTTCGTGGGCAATGGCCATGGTGGGATAGATAAGGTTGCTTCTTCGTGGATCCTTCGCGAGTGGAGCCCTCCGTGGACTCGCGCAATTGTTAGCCTTCGTGGGTTGAAGTCTCCATCAACGTGGATGTACGATAGCACCACCTATCGGAACCACGCCAAAAATCTTCGTGTCTACATTGCGTTTGCTCCCTCCAAACTCCTCCCTTTACCTTCATATGTAATTGTTTTACATTCTGCTGCTATACTCTTAGAATTGCATGTCTAGGTTGATTACTTGTTTGTGCTAAGTTGCTAAAATATGCCAAGACTTAAAATTGGGAAAAGGCTAGACTTTTATTTGGTCAAGTAATCTAATCACCCCCCTCTAGACATACTTTCAATCCTACAAGCTTGCATCGAGGTAACTCTTTACAACAAACTCTTTATCACCTTCATAACTGGAAAATATCTCCTTAGTCTTCTAAGGATAATTTTGACTGTTGTCCAGTAGTGATCCACTCCTGGATCAATATCGTACCCCCTTGCCAAACTCATGGCAAGGTACACAATAGGTTTGGTACACAGCATATCATACTTTATAGAGCCTATGCTGAGGCATGACTTTCATTCTCTTTCTATTTTCTGCAGTGGTCGTGTTTTGAGTCTTACTCAACTTTACACCTTGCAATGCAGGCAAGAACTCCTTCTTTGACTGTTCCATTTTGAACTACTTCAAAATCTTTCCAAGGTATGTACTCATTGAAAAAATCTTATCAAGCGTCTTGATCTATCTCTATAGATCTTGATGCCCAATATGTAAGCAGCTTCACCAAGGTCTTTCTTTGAAAAACTCCTTTCAAACACTTATTTATGCTTTCCAGAAAATTCTACATCATTTCTGATCAACAATATGTCATTCACATATACTTATTAGAAAGGTTGTAGTGCTCCCACTCACTTTCTTGTAAATACAGGCTTCACCGCAAGTCTGTATAAAACTATATGCTTTCATCAAAGCGTATATTCCAACTCCGAGATGCTTGCACCAGTCCATAGATGGATCGATGGAGCTTGCACATTTGGTTAGCACCTTTAGGATTGACAAAACCTTCTGGTTGTATCATATACAACTCTTCTTTGAGATATCCATTAAGGAATGCAGTTTTGACATCCATTTGCCAAATTTCATAATCATAAAATGCGGCAATTGCTAACATGATTTGGACAAACTTAAGCATCGCTACGGGTGAGAAAGTCTCATCGTAGTCAACTCCTTGAACTTGTCGAAAACCTTTCGCAACAAGTCGAGCTTTGTAGACAGTAACATTACCGTCAGCGTCAGTCTTCTTCTTGAAGATCCATTTCATCTCTATTGCTTTCCAATCATCAGGCAAGTCAACCAAAGTCCATACTTTGTTCTCATACATGGATCCCATCTTAGATTTCATGGCCTCAAGCCATTTTGCGGAATCTGGGCTCATCATCGCTTCCTCGTAGTTTGTAGGTTCGTCAGGGTCAAGTAATATGACTTGCAAAACAGGATTACCATACCACTCTGGTGTGGATCGTACTCTGGTTGACCTACGAGGTTCGGTAGTAACTTGATCTGAAATTTCATGATCATCATCATTAACTTCCTCACTAATTGGTGTAGGCATCACTGGAGCTGATTTCTGTGATGAACCATTTTCCAATTCGGGAGAAGGTACAATTACCTCATCTAGCTTTACTTTCCTCCCACTCACTTCTTTCGAGAGAAACTCCTTCTCTAGAAAGGATCCATTCTTAGCAATGAATATCTTGCCTTTGGATCTGTGATAGAAGGTGTACCCAACAATTTCCTTTGGGTATCCTATGAAGACGCATTTCTTCGATTTGGGTTCGAGCTTATCAGGTTGAAGCTTTTTCACATAAGCATCGCAGTCCCAAACTTTAAGAAACGACAACTTAGGTTTCTTGCCAAACCATAGTTCATACGGTGTCGTCTCAACGGATTTAGATGGTGCCCTGTTTAACGTGAATGCAGCTGTCTCTAATGCATAATCCAAAACGATAGTGGTAAATCGGTAAGAGACATCATAGATCGCACCATATCTAATAAAGTACGGTTATGACGTTCGGACACACCATTACTCCATGGTTCTAGGTGGCATGAGTTGTGAAACTATTCCACATTGTTTTCTAAATGAAGGCCAAACTCCTAACTCAAATATTTGCCTCCACGATCAGATCATAGAAACTTTATTTTCTTGTTACGATGATTCTTAACTTCACTCTGAATTTCTTTGAACTTTTCAAATGTTTCAGACTTGTGTTTCATTAAGTAGATATACCCATATCTGCTTAAATCATCGGTGAAGGTCAGAAAATAATGATACCCGCAGCGAGCCTCAACACTCATCGGACCGCATACATCAGTATGTATTATTTCCAATAAGTCAGTGTCTCGCTCCATTGTTCTGGAGAACGGAGTTTTAGTCATCTTGCTCATGAGGCATGGTTCGCAAGCATCAAGTGATTCATAATCAAGTAATTCCAAAAGCCCATCAGCATGGAGTTTCTTCATGCTCTTTACACCAATATGACCTAAATGCAATGCCATAAATAAGTTGCACTATCATTATTAACTTTGCATTTTTTGGCATCAATATTATGTGTATCACTGTAATTGAGATTCAGTAAACCATTTACATTGGATGTAAGACCATAGAAGGTTTTATTCATGTAAACAGAACAACAATTATTCTCTGACTTAAATGAATAACCATATCGCAATAAGCATGATCCAATCATATTTATGCTCAACGCAAACACCAAATAATATTTATTTAGTTCCAATACTAATCCCGAAGGTAGAGGGAGTATGCGATGGTGATCTCATCAACCTTGGAATTATTTCCAACACACATCGTCACCTCGCCCTCAACTAGTCTTTGTTCATTTTGTAACTCCTGTTTTGAGTTACTGATCATAGCAACTGGACCGGTATCAAATACCCAGGGGCTACTATGAACACTAGTAAAGTACACATCAATAACATGTATATCATATATACTTTTGTTCACTTTGCTATCCTTCTTATCTGCTAAGTATTTGGGGCAGTTCCGCTTCTAGTGAGCATTTCCTTTGCGGTAGAAGCACTCAGTTTCAGGCTTGGGTCTAGCTTTGGGCTTCTTCATGGGAGTGGCAACTTGCTTGCCATTCTTCTTGAAGTTCCCTTTCTTTTCCTTTGCCCCTTTTCTTGAAACTAGTGGTCTTGTTAACCATCAACACTTGATGCTATTTCTTGATTTCTACCTTCGCCGATTTTAGCATCGCTAAGAGCTCGGGAATCGTTTTCATCATCCCTTGCATATTATAGTTCATCATGAAGTTTCAGTAACTTGGTGATAGTGACTAGAGAACTCTATCAATCACTATATTATCTGGAAGATTAACTCCCACTTGATTCAAGCGGTTGTAGTACTCATACATTCTGAGCACATGCTCACTGGTTGAGCTATTCTCCTCCATCTTGTAGGCAAAGTACTTGTCAGAGGTCTCATACCTCTCGACTCGGGCATGAATCTGAAATACCAATTTCAGCTCTTGGAACATCTTATATGTTGTGTGGCGTTCAAAAAGTTTTTGAAGTCGCGGTTCTAAGCCGTAAAGCATGGTGCACTAAACTATCAAGTAGTCATCATGCCAAGCTTGCCAAATGTTCATAACGTCTGCATCTGCTCCTGCAATAGGTCTGTCACCTAGCGGTACATCAAGGACATAATTCTTCTGTGCAGCAATGAGGATAATCCTCAGATCACGGATCCAGTCCGCATCATTGCTACTATCATCTTTCAACATATTTTTCTCTAGGAACATATCAAAAATAAACGGGGAGCTATAACATGAGTTATTGATCTACAACATAATTTGCAAATACTATCATGACTAAGTTCATGATAAATTAAAGTTCAATTAATCATACTACTTAAGAACTCCCACTTAGATAGACATCTCTCTAGTCATCTAAATGATCACGTGATCCATATCAACTAAACCATGTCCGATCATCATGTCAGATGGAGTAGTTTTTCAATGGTGAACATGTCTATGTTGATCATATCTACTATATGATTCATGTTCGACCTTTCGGTCTCAGTGTTCCGAGGCCATATCTGCATATGCTAGGGTCGTCAAGTTTAACCCGAGTATTCCGCGTGTGCAAAAACTGGCTTGCACCCGTTGTATGTGAACATAGAGCTTATCACACCCGATCATCACGTGGTGTCTCGGCACGATGAACTGTAGCAACGCTGCATACTTAGGGAGAACACTTATACCTTGAAATTTAGTGAGGGATCATCTTATAATGCTACCGCCGTACTAAGCAAAATAAGATGCATAAAGGATAAACAGCACATGCAATCAAAATAAGTGATATGATATGGCCATCATCTTCTTGTGCCTTTGATCTCCATCTCCAAAGCACCGTCATGATCACCATTGTCACCGGCTTGACACCTTGATCTCCATAGTAGCATCATTGTTGCCTCGTCAACTATTGCTTCTACGACTATCGCTACCGCTTAGTGATAACGTAAAGCAATTACATGGTGATTGCATTTCATACAATAAAGCGACAACCATATGGCTCCTGCCAGCTGCCGATAACTATTACAAAACATGATCATCTCATACAACAATTTATATCTCATCACGTCTTGACCATATCACATCACAACATGCCCTGCAAAAACAAGTTAGACGTCCTCTACTTTGTTGTTGCAAGTTTTATGTGGCTGCTACGGGCTTCTAGCTAGAACCGTTCTTTCCTATGCATCAAAACCACAACGATTTTTTCGTCAAGTGTGTCCTTTTAACTTTCAACAAGGACTGGGCGTAGTCAAAATCGATTCAACTAAAGTTGGAGAATCAGACACAAAGCACATCGGTAGAACGAGTCTCATGAACGCGGTCATGTAATGTTGGTCCGAGCCGCTTCATCCAACAATACTGTCGAATCAAAGTAAGACGTTGCTGATGTCTACTACACAACCTTCTTCTTGTAGATGTTGTTGGGCCTCCAAGTGCAGAGGTTTGTAGGACAGTAGCAAATTTCCCTCAAGTGGATGACCTAAGGTTTATCAATCCGTGGGAGGCGTTGGATGAAGATGGTCTCTCTCAAGCAACCCTGCAACCAAATAACAATCCCCAACACACCCAATACAATGGTAAATTGTATAGGTGCACTACTTTGGCGAAGAGATGGTGATACAAGTGCAATATGGATAGTAGATGATGGTTTTTGTAATCTGAAAATATAAAAACAGCAAGGTAACTAATGATAAAAGTGAGCACAAATGGTATTCCAATGCTAGGAAACAAGGCCTAGGGTTCATACTTTCACTAGTGCAAGTTCTCTCAACAATAATAACATAATTGGATCATATAACTATCCCTCAACATGCAACAAAGAGTCACTCCAAAGTCACTAATAGCGGAGAACAAACGAAGAGATTATGGTAGGGTACGAAACCACCTCAAAGTCATTCTTTCCGATCAATCCGTTGGGCCATTCCTATAAGTGTCACAAACATCCCTAGAGTTCGTAGTAAAATAAAACCTTAAGACGCAAATCAACCAAAACCCTAATGTCACCTAGATACTCCAATGTCACCTCAAGCATCCATGGGTAAGATTATACGATATGCATCACACAATCTCAGATTCATCTATTCAACCAACACAAAGAACTTCAAGGAGTGCCCCAAAGTTTCTACCGAAGAGTCAAGACAAAAACATGTGCCAACCCCTATGCATAAGTTCGCGAGGTCACGGAACTCGCAAGTTGATCACCAAAACATACATCAAGTGGATCACGTGATATCCCATTGTCACCACAGATAAGCACATGCAAGACATACATCAAGTGTTCTCAAATCCTTAAAGACTCAATCCGATAAGATAACTTCAAAGGGAAAACTCAATCCATTACAAGAGAGTAGAGGGGGAGAAACATCATAAGATCCAACTATAATAGCAAAGCTCGCGATACATCAAGATCGTACCATCTCAAGAACACGAGAGAGAGAGAGAGATCAAACACATAGCCACTAGTACATACCCTCAGCCCCGAGGGTGAACTACTCCCTCCTCATCATGGAGAGCGCCGGGGTGATAAAGATGGCCACCGGAGAGGGATTCCCCCCTCCGGCAGGGTGCCGGAACGGGTCTAGATTTGTTTTCGGTGGCTACGGAGGCTTCTGGCGGCGGAACTCCCGATCTATTCTGTTCCTTGATGTTTTTAGGGTATATTGATATATATAGGCGAAAGAAGTCGGTCAGGGGAGCCACGAGGGGCCCACGAGGGTGGGGGCGTGCCTCCCTGCCTCGTGGCCACCTCGAAGCTTCCCTGACGTCTACTCCAAGTCTCCTGGATTGCTTCCGTTCCAAAAATAACTTTCCCAAAGGTTTCATTCCGTTTGGACTCCGTTTGATATTCCTTTTCTTTGAAACACTGAAATAGGCAAGAAAACAGCAATTTGGGTTGGGCCTCCGGTTAATAGATTAGTCCCAAAAATAATATAAAAGTGTATAATAAAGCCCATAAACATCCAAAACAGATAATAGAATAGCATGGAACAATCAAAAATTATAGATACATTGGAGACATATCAGTTGCTGGTAAGCAGTATGACTATTATCGCCCACAACTCTTTGTGTTCTACTCGTGCATATAACATCTACGCATAGACCTGGCTCGGATGCCACTGTTGGGGAACGCAGTATTTCAAACATTTCCTATGATCACGCAAGATCTATCTAGGAGATGCATAGCAACGAGAGGGGAGAGTGTGTCTATGTACCCTCATAGACCGAAAGCGAAAGCGTTTAGTAACGCGGTTGATGTAGTTGAACGTCTTTGTGATCCAACCGAACCAAATACCGAATGCATGGCACCTCCGCGATCAGCACATGTTCAGCTCGATGACTTCCCTCGAACTCTTGATCCACTTGAGGCCGAGGGAGAGTTCCGTCAGCATGACGGCGTGGTGACGGTGATGATAAAGTTTCTGACGTAGGGCTTTGCCTAAGGACTACAACGATATGACCGAGGTGTGTAATTGTGGAGGGGGGCACTGCACATGGCTAAAAGATCAACTTGTGTGTCTTTGGGGTGCCCCTCCCCACGTATATAAAGGGGGGAGGAGAGGAGGCTGATATGTCTCCAACGTATCTATAATTTTTGATTGTTCCATGCTATATTATATTCTGTTTTGGACATTATTGGGCTTTATTATACACTTTTATATTATTTTTGGGACTAACCTATTAATCGGAGGCCCAGCCCAGAATTGTTGTTTTTTTGCCTATTTTAGGGTTTCGCAGAAAAAGAATATCAAACGGAGTCCAAACGGAATGAAACCTTCGGGAACGTGATTTTCAGAATGAACATGATCCAGAGGACCTGGACCCTACGTCAAGCAATCAACGAGGAAGGCACGAGGTAGGGGTCACGCCTACCCCCCAGGCGCGCCCTCCACCCTCGTGGGCCCCCTGTTGCTCCACCGACGTACTCCTTCCTCCTATATATACCTACGTACCCCCAAACTACCAGATACGGAGCCAAAACCCTAATTCCACCGTCATAACTTTCTGTATCCACGAGATCCCATCTTGGGGCCTTTTTCGTAGCTCCGCCGGAGGGGGCATTGAGGGAGTCCTGGATTAGGGGGTGTCCGGATGGCCGGACTATACCTTCAGCCGAACTCCTGGACTATGGAGATACAAGATTGAAGACTTCGTCCCGTGTCCGGAAGGGACTTTCCTTGGCGTGGAAGGCAAGCTTGGCGATACGGATATGTAGATCTCCTACCATTGTAACCGACTTTGTGTAACCCTAACCCTCTCCGGTGTCTATATAAACCGAAGGGTTTTAGTTCGTAGGAAAACATACAGAACAACAATCATACCATAGGCTAGCTTCTAGGGTTTAGCCTCTCCGATCTCGTGGTAGATCTACTCTTGTATTACCCATATCATCAATATTAATCAAGCAGGACGTAGGGTTTTACCTCCATCAAGAGGGTCCGAACCTGGGTAAAACTTCGTGTCCCTTGCCTCCTGTTACCATCCGGCCTAGACGCACAGTTCGGGACCCCCTACCCGAGATCCGCCGGTGTTGACACCGACATTGGAGCTTTCATTGAGAGTTCCTCTGTGTCGTCGCTGTTAGGCTTGATGGCTCCTACGATCATCAATAGCGATGCAGTCCAGGGTGAGACCTTCCTCCCCGGACAGATCTTCGTCTTCGGCGGCTTCGCACTGCGGGCCAATTCACTTGGCCATCTGGAGCAGATCGAAAGCTATGCCCCTGGCCGTCATGTCAGATTTGGAAGTTTAAACTACATGGCTGACATCCGCGGGGACTTGATCCTCGACGGATTCGAGCCACTGCCGAGCGTGCCGCACTGTCACGACGAGCATGATCTAGCTCCGCCGCCGAACAGTGCCCTAGAGGCCGCACCCGCATCGGCTTCGACCCTTAATTAGGAGCTAACTGCGCCGATCGGGGATGGGTGGTTGGACGCCGCCTTGGGGGCTGCGATCCCAACGGCGATCGAGCCGAACACCAGGCCCGCACTCCGCGAGACTCGTGACTCCAAGGAGCTGGACTCCTCTCCGGACTCCGAACCCTCCGCGCCCCTGCCGATCGAATCCGATTGGGAGCCGATCATGGAGTTTACTGCCGCAGACATCTTTCAGCACTCGCCTTTCGGCGATATTCAGAAGACACTAAAGTCTCTCTCTTTATCAGGAGAGCCCTGGCCAGACTACGGTCAGCAAGGTTGGGATACGGACGATGAAGAAATTCAAAGCCCACCCACCACCCACTTTGTAGCCACTGTCGACGATTTAACCGACATGCTCGACTTCGACTCTGAAGACATCGACGGTATGCACGCCGATGAAGGAGACGATGAAGAACCAGCGCCTACTGGGCCCTGGAAAGCCACCTCGTCATATGACATATACATGGTGGACGCACCAAAAGATGACGACAAGGAGCGGAAGGACGCACCGAAGGCTTGTTCCCTCGAGAAGCAGTCAAAGCGGCGACGCAAGCGCCGCCCCAAATCCTGCCTCGACGGAAATAACGATCACACAGACCCAGCACTGGAGCAGGGCGAACCGCTGGCGGACAACGGCATTCCGGATAATCAAACCGAACAAACAAATTCTATCAAGGATAATAGTCCGGACGACATAACGCCGGACAGGCACCCGGAGCAGCAGAATGCCTGTAAAAGGCTTGTTGCCACCGTGAGGAGTCTTAAAAAGCAGAAGCAAAGGCTTAAGGGTGTGCAAGACACACTCCAAATCAGATGGAGTAAAATACTCAACACAGCATCGAGGTACGACGACCTCTCTACCAACATAGAGCGGCATACAACGCCACTCACAATACAACACGCCACCCATGCGAGGGCTCGCACCCAAAGGACGACGCAACAAGATCCATCTATGGACCACGCAAGCGCGCCCCAGCATACAATGCAACACAACAAACATCTGAACAACGCGGTACACCCAGCTATAGGGGTGCCGCACACCCCCTATGTTTCACCGATGAGGTGCTGGACCATGAATTTACAGAGGGATTCAAACCCGTAAACATAGAGGCATACGATGGAACAACAGACCCTGGAGTCTAGATTGAGGACTACATCCTTCATATCCATATGGCTCGAGGAGATGATCTCCACGCCATCAAGTACTTACCCCTCAAGCTCAAAGGGCCAGCACGTCACTGACTTAAAGGCCTCCCCGAAAGCTCCATTGGAAGTTGGGAAGGGCTCGAAGATGCCTTTCGGGCAAATTTTCAAGGGACTTATGTCCGACCTCCGGATGCGGACGATTTGAGTCATATAACTCAACAGCCCGGAGAGTCAGCCCGAAAGCTTTGGAACAGGTTTCTTACTAAAAAGAACCAGATTGTCGACTGTCCGGACGCCGAAGCCTTCGCAGCTTTTAAGCATAGCGTCCGTGACGAATGGCTCGCCAGACACCTCGGCCAAAATAAGCGAGAATGATGGCCGCATTAACAAACCTCATGACCTGCTTTTGCGCGGGTGAGGACAGCTGGCTAGCCAGATGCAGCACCAGCGACCCCAGTACATCTGAAGTTAGAGATGGAAACGGGAAATCATGGTGCAACAACAATAACAAATGCCGGAATAAAGAAGACAACACGAAGGGCATGGCAGTAAATGCCGGATTCAAAAGCTCTCGGCCAAGTCAGCAAAAGCCACCCTCTAAAGGCACCAGGGATGAACTGTCTAGCCTCAACAAAATTCTGGACCAAGTATGTCAGATCCATAGTACCCCTGGTAAACCTGCTAATCATACCCACAGAGAATGTTGGGTCTTCAAGCAGTCCGGCAAGCTCAACGCCATACACAAGGGGGAGGATACACCAAGTGAAAACAAGGACGAGCATCCCAAGCAAGACACTGGGGAACAAAAGAAATTTCCACCAGAAGTCAAAATAGTAAACGTGTTACACGTGATCAAGGGAAAAAACAACGCGGCACTCCCAGGAAAATATACCCAAGTGCCTGTCACCGCAAAGTCCTCCCACTGGTCGTCTCAACCGATCACTTTCGACCATCGTGATTACTCCGCAAGTATCCAACGCGCAGGATGGGCTGCCCTGGTATTAGACCCAGTAATTGGCGGATATCACTTCACACGAGTCTTGATGGATGGTGGCAGCAATCTAAACCTAATATATCAGGATACAATCCGTGGGATGGGGTTAGACCCAACAAAAATTCACCATAGCAATACTACCTCTAAAGGAGTAACGCCAGGCCCAGGGGCTTGTTGTACGGGCTCCCTCCTACTACAAGTTATATTCGGCTCCCCCGGTAACTTCCGTCGCGAGCATTTAACCTTCCACATCGCTCCGTTCCAAAGTGGCTATCAAGCACTGCTCGGACGCGAAGCTTTCGCTCGCTTCAACGCAATACCACACTACGCCTCCCTCACACTCAAGATGCCCGGCCCACGTGGCATCATTTCAGTGAACGGAAATATCAAGCGATCTCTGCGCGCTGAAGAGAGTGCGGCTGCCTTGGCAGCCGCACACTAAAGGCCCCGGACCAGCAAAAGCATCCAATAGGTCGTCAAGACCTCAGAAACAACTAATCAATTCCGGCGCTGCTATTTATACCAAATAAATGGTCACACCCCTATTTGTCAATACAAGGGGCTCAACGCGCGCAGACAAGTGGCAATTTCTTCTCATCTTGAATTATACATGGTTTCTTTAAAAACTATCTTTTAGCACGACAACTTTTTCACCTAAATTCCTCTCTTTTACAGACGATCATCGTGCTACACCCGTCCAGGATACGGCACAACAGAGACACAGGCGCAGACGTGCAGCAGGGACCCGCTCCAAGGATTCTTTTTAGATTAAGACCCTGCGTAAACCTTGTTTACTGTCTCTTGTTGATACATATCCACCGTTGAGAAGGATGCTGACGTCTTGGCATGTGGCCACGCCAGAACAATGCACGTACCTGGACACAAGGGGCTTCTTACAAAGGCCATTATTTAGGCCCGGTTTCTACCACAAAGACCGAATACCTTAGGGAGTGTTCGACGTCGCGAGTTTGGCCCTATATGCATCAGCTCCGAATCGTTGTCTTTGGTCAAATGTTGGGTTTGCCCGGCTCCTGTGTTTTGGTGCCTTACGTTCCGCTTTACCGGCTAAGGTAGCACCAGGAGAACTACTGCAATTGTGCCCTGGTTCATCCGGACGAGCACCTCAGTAGAGAAAGTCGAAAACTGACTGTCATGATATAGTGTGAGACTGGTCAACCACTCGATGACCTGTTGGAATGTTAGAATTCCTCTTCCTTAACGAAGGGTCATTTCCCGGCCAGGCATGTACGCACCCCGGAATTGGGAAGTGCGGAGCCACCAGGGGCTATCTAGTAGCCCCACTGTCAAACTCCTATGGCTAAGTGAAAGTGCTAAAGCATTATAGTCCGGTTGCCTCGCTCGCCCCGCTATCACCTCCTTAATAGGACCAAGACGTTGGGTTAAGTGTGAACGCGTGTTTTTTGTGAGCACCTCCGCATTATATGCATGGGGGTTGAAGCCGACGGCTGCAATCTTTCAGGTTATACACATGTATACATAAACGGCCGCCTAGGAGGCATCATATTACTTTTAGGCAAAAGTATAAAAATAGCCTTATAAAAATCTATAAAAGCATTTCGCTTACAATGAGATTACATATCACTCAAACATAATATTTTTTGAGCACTGGGTCTCTATCAAACGAGCACTCTCAAGAACTTCTTCAAAGTAGTGCTTAGCAGCCATTCGGCCTATGGCCGAATCCCGCGCTGCAACAGTGGTAGCATCCATCTCCGCCCAGTATGCTTTAACACGGGCAAAGGCCATTCATGAGCCCTCTATGCACGCCGACCTCTTCATCGCATTAATGCACAGCACCACATCAAGGAACTGCTGCACCAAGCTGAAATAGCTGTTCGGTTTTGGCCTTTCCGGCCATAGATGATCCACAACAGACCTCATGGCACGTCCGGACAACCTATTCAGTTCGGCCCATTCGGCTAATTGGTCAGTCAATGAAAGCGGACGCTCGGGAGAATGGAATTGTGTCCAAAACAGCTGGTCCACTTCACAGTCTGTCTGACCCTGGAAGTACTTGACCGCATCGGCAGCGCTCGCCGCCAAATCCATATACACATCCTCCGAACTCCACAGCCGATCCAGAGGGGCATACCATGGATCTTCGAACTTCCTCCGCAACATAAAGGATTTCCCAGCTACAATATCCCCGGCTTCCTGCAGCTTCTCCTTCTTCGCCCTCATAGCAGAGAGGATGTCTTTCCTCGTCACAGCAGCCTTCTCAAGGTCTGATGCCTTCGCTAGGTTTTCCTTTTCAAGAACCCGGCAACGGTCGGCAGCGGCTTTTAATTCTATGGCCATCTTGGCCATCTTATCTTGGCTCTCGCCATGCACAGCCTTCTCGGCTTTCAACTCTTCGGCCGCCTTCAAAGCAGCCGCATTACCAAACCTCGCTTGTTCCTTGGCTCGGGCAAGTTCTGCCCGCAAGGCTTCAACAGTGGCAGCTCCATCTGCAGTCACAACATATTAAAGATACTGGCATCATGCTGCTCTTACTATGTGGCATTTACCAGATAATGACACTTACCCTGTGCCTCATCAAGCCTTTTGTTAACAAGCTCGATGTCGGCGTCTGCCGCATCCAACTGCCATTTTAAATGGGCAAACTCGGTAGTCCGGCTAGCCACCGGAGCTTCCATCACCTGCACATAGAGGCAGTATGGTTATTACCTGGGAATATGATCCTCTGTTCGTCGTCATTTCCGACAACAACCAGAGTCTCAGGGGCTACTATCTACACAGGGCACACCTAGCATGTGCAGGACTATCATACATTATTTTACGTACCTCAAAGCCTGTCAGTAGACTCATAAAAGCTTCATGCAATATGCTTTCGGCGGACGAGGTTCTCTCCATCACCGTATTCATCAGCACACGGTGTTCATCTGAGATGGCCGCTCGCCCCACCAACTCCCTCAGAACATCCGATCGCACACCAGATGGTGCCGGACTCTTTTGTCCGCTCTCTTCGGGAGCCGGACACTGGGAGCTTCGAGGGTCAATGGGATTATCTTCTAGCCTCATCGGACTCGGAGAGGCCCTCCGCGACGACACTTCGGGGTCGCCCGCTTCCGGAGCGGAGGAGTCCGAAGGAGGCGTTTCGCTCTCCATCATCTCTGGAAGAAGATCCCCCAAAGACGAGCTCATTTGAGAGGGGATAAGGCCCGAATTGCAAAGATATATGCGGTGGTTATTTTCTCAGAAGAAAAAGATGGCATACCTATACTATTAAAGTATTTCGGGTCACTTACGACTCACTGGAGAATTGATCCCCCGTGGACTTTGTGCAGCAAAAGCACCCCCCAAGGTAGGACCCTCTGTGGGAGACTTCTTCTCCCGTTTGGAAGCTTCGGCTTCCGAATCCCCGGGCACAGTCCTTTTCCTCCTCCGGTCGTCTTCCTTCATGGAGACGCTTGCTCCCTCGGTTAGAATGGGTAGTGTTGGGGGCCCGCGTCCGCCCGTATTATCCTCCCCAGTATCTTCCTTCAAGGGCTCCGGGCAAGGTGCGACCTGGAGCATCTTTTCCATTACCGGATTGTCCAAACCCTCAGGGAGGGGGGCCGAACACCGAATCAACTTCGCCTTTGTTAGCTAGTCCTGGTCAAAAAGAGAACTCTCAGAAATAACTTCGTAACAAATGAGAGATAGTATGTTTGGCTGGAAGATTCCTTACCTGTTCAGCGGCGCAGTTACTGCTCAGGCCCACGTCCTCGGTGATTTCTGGACACTCTACCTGAGGTCCGAAGAATGACTTGTACATCTCCTCATGCATCAGGCCGAGGAAATTTTGAATGACGCACGGTCCCTCGGGATTGAACTCCCACAAGCGAAGGGGCTGGCGTTTGCAAGGCTAGACTTGACGAACCAGCATAACTTGTATTACCGCAACCAAACTAAAATCTCCATTGAAGAGATCTCGAATGCGGCTTTGCAGTATAGGCATGTCCTTGGCTAGAACCCAGCTCAGACCTCTGCTGATCCATGACATCAGTTGTGGTGGAGGGCCCGAGCGGAAAACAGGGGCGGCCGCCCACTTGGCACTTCTAGGAGCCGTGATGTAGAACCACTCCTATTGCCACAATTCAGACACCTCTGGAATGGAACCTTTGGGCCATGGAGCTCCCGACATCTTGCATATTGAGGCACCTCCATACGCTGCATGTTGCCCCTCGATCATCTTCAGCTTTACTTCAAAGGTCTTGAGCCACAGGCCAAAGTGAGGGGTAACCCGGAGGAAGGCCTCACACACGACAATAAATGTCGTGATATGAAGAAAGGAGTCCGGAGCTAGATCATGGAAATCTAGCCCGTAATAAAACATCAAACCCCTGACGAAAGGATCCAGAGCAAGGCCTAGACCTCGGAGGAAGTGGGAGACGAACACGACATTCTCGTTGGGTTCGGGGGAGGGGACGGCCTGCCCTCGGGCGGGCAGCCGATGCAAAACCTCGGCGGTCAGATATCTGGCCTCCCTCAACTTTTTGATGTCTTCTTCCATGATGGAGGAAGGCACCCATCGGCCTTGAAGGCTAGATCCGGACATGATTGAAGGTTCGGAGCACCTGACCTGAACTTTGGGTGTTTGAGCTTGAGGTGGGGGAAGGATTCGATTGATCACGGGAGGAAAAAAATAAAAGCCTTGTCCCTTTATAAAGAGGGTGAATATCAAGCGTCCTCTCTGTGGCCGTTTGCACATGCCTATAGTCTAGGAGTCCTAGAAGCGGTTGGGTTACCCACGCCCGTATTGATAAGAATCCCGGAATAAGGGGACACGATCTCTGCTTCAACGAGACATGCCAAGGAAACCGCCTCGCATGACACGCTGAGGTGGGACAATAAAACGATTCGAATAAAGGCTTGGCCGTGGTGCGATGTCACACTAAGGAATACATCAGCAAATTAGATTTGTGTAAATATTATTCTCTCTATGGCAATATGTAGAAACTTATTTTGTAGAGCCGGACACTATCTTTGTTTTCAAAATCTTCTATGAAGTACTTGGAGGAGGAACCCGCCTTGCAATGCCAAAAACAATCTGCGCGCCGGACTCGTCGTCATTGAAGCCTGGTTCAGGGGCTACTGAGGAAGTCCTGGATTAGGGGGTGTCCGGATGGCCGGACTATACCTTCAGCCGTACTCCTGGACTATGAAGATACAAGATTGAAGACTTCGTCCCGTGTCCGGAAGGGACTTTCCTTGGCGTGGAAGGCAAGCTTGGCGATACGGATATGTAGATCTCCTACCATTGTAACCGACTTTGTGTAACCCTAACCCTCTCCGATGTCTATATAAACCGGAGGGTTTTTAGTCCGTAGGACAACATACAGAACAACAATCATACCATAGGCTAGCTTCTAGGGTTTAGCCTCTCCGATCTCGTGGTAGATCTACTCTTGTACTACCCATATCATCAATATTAATCAAGCAGGACGTAGGGTTTTACCTCCATCAAGAGGGCCCGAACCTGGGTAAAACTTTGTGTCCCTTGCCTCCTGTTACCATCCGCCCTAGACGCATAGTTCGGGACCCCCTACCCGAGATCCGCCGGTTTTGACACCGACAACGATGATCATGAAACTTCTAATCAAGTTAGGACCGAACCTCGTAGGTCAACCAGAGTAAGATCCGCACAAGAGTGGTACGGTAATCCTATTCTGGAGGTCATGTTACTTGACCATGATGAACCTACGAACTATGAGGAAGCGATGATGAGCCCAGATTCCGAAAAATGGCTTGAGGCCATGAAATCTGAAATGGGATCCATGTATGAGAACAAAGTGTGGAATTTGGTTGACTTGCCCGATGATCGGCAGGCCATAGAGAATAAATGGATCTTCAAGAAGAAGACTGACACTGACGGTAATGTTACCATATACAAAGCTCGACTTGTTGCAAAAGGTTTTCGACAAGTTCAAGGAGTTGACTACGAAGAGACTTCTCTCCCGTAGCGATGCTTAAGTCCGTCTGAATCATGTTAGCAATTGCCGCATTTTATGATTATGAAATTTGGCAAATGGATGTCAAAACTGCATTCCTTAATGGATATCTTAAAGAAGAGTTGTATATGATGCAACCAAAAGGTTTTGTCGATCCAAAAGGTGCTAACAAAGTGTACAAGTTCCAGCGATCCATTTATGGAGTGGTGCAAGCCTCTCGGAGTTGGAATATACACTTTGATAGTGTGATCAAAGCATATGGTTTTATACAGACTTTTGGAGAAGCCTGTATTTACAAGAAAGTGAGTGGGAGCTCTGTAGAATTTCTGATATTATATGTAGATGGCATATTGTTGATGGGAAATGATATTGAATTTCTGAATAGCATAAAAGGATACTTGAATAATAATTTTTCAATGACAGTGCTCGGTGAAGCTTCTTATATATTAGGCATCAAGATCTATAGAGATAGATCAATACGCTTAATTGGACTTTCACAAAGCACATACCTTGATAAAGTTTTGAAGAAGTTCAAAATGGATCAAGCAAAGAAAGGGTTCTTTCCTGTGTTACAAGGTGTGAAGTTGAGTCAGACTCAATGCCCGACCACTGCAGAAGATAGAGAGAAAATGAAAGGTGTTCCCTATGCTTCAGCCATAGGCTCTATCATGTATGCAATGCTGTGTACCAGACCTGATGTGTGCCTTGCTATCAGTTTATTAGGGAGGTACCAAAGTAATCCAGGAGTGGATCACTGGACAGCGGTCAAGAACATCCTGAAATACCTAAAAAGGACTAAGGATATGTTTCTCGTATATGGAGGTGACAAAGAGCTCGTCGTAAGCGGTTACGTCGATGCAAGCTTTGACACTGATATGGATGACTCTAAGTCACAAACTGGATATGTGTTTTTATTAAATGGTGGAGCTGTCAGATGGTGCAGTTCCAAGCAGAGCGTCGTGGCGGGATCTACATGTGAAGCAGAGTACATAGCTGCTTCGGAAGCAGCAAATGAAGGATTCTGGATAAAGGAGTTCATATCCGATCTAGGTGTCATACCTAGTGCATCAGGTCCAATTAAAATATTTTGTGACAATACTAGTGCAATTGCCTTGGCAAAGGAATCCAGATTTCACAAGAGAACCAAGCACATCAAGAGACGATTCAATTCCATCCACGATCAAGTCAAGGAGGGAGACAGAGAGATTTGCAAGATACATACGGATCTGAATGTTGCAAACCCGTTGACTAAGCCTCTCTCACGAGCAAAACATGATCAACACCAAGACTCCATGGGTGTTAGAATCATTACAATATAATCTAGATTATTGACTCTAGTGCAAGTGGGAGACTGAAGGAAATATGCCCTAGAGGCAATAATAAAGTTTTTATTTATATTTCCTTATATCATGATAAATGTTTATTATTCACGCTAGAATTGTATTAACCGGAAACTTAGTACATGTGTGAATACATAGACAAACAGAATGTCACTAGTATGCCTCTACTTGACTAGCTCGTTGAATCAATGATGGTTATGTTTCCTAACCATAGACATGAGTTGTCATTTTATTAACGGGATCACATCATTATAGAATGATGTGATTGACTTGACCCATCCGTTAGCTTAGCACGATGATCGTTTAGTTTGTTGCTATTGCTTTCTCCATAACTTATACATGTTCCTATGACTATGAGATCATGCAACTCCCGAATACCGGGGGAACACTTTGTGTGCTACCAAACATCACAATGTAACTGGGTGATTATAAAGGTGCTCTACAGGTATCTCCGATGGTGTTTGTTGAGTTGGCATAGATCGAGATTAGGATTTGTCACTCCGATTGTCTGAGAGGTATCTCTGGGCCCTCTCAATAATGCACATCAATATAAGCCTTGCAAGCAATGTGAGTAATGAGTTGGTTGCGGTATGATGCATTATGGAACGAGTAAAGAGACTTGCCGGTAACGAAATTGAACTAGGTATTGAGATACCGATGATCGAATCTCGGGTAAGTAACATACCGATGACAAAGGGGACAATGTATATCGTTATGTGGTTTGACCGATAAAGATCTTCGTAGAATATGTGGGCTCTAATATGAACATCAAGGTTCCGCTATTGGTTATTGATCGGAGACGTGTCTCGGTCATGTCTACATAGTTCTCGAACCCGTAGGGTCCGCACACCTAACGTTCGGTGACGATCGGTATTATGAGTTTATGTGTTATGATCTACCGAAGGTAGTTCAGAGTCCCGGATGTGATCATGGTCACGACGAGGAGTCTCAAAATGGTCGAGACATAAAGATCGATATATTGGATGACTATGTTTGGACATCGGAAAGGTTTTGAGAGAGTTCGGGCATATACCAGAGTACCGGGGGGTTACCGGAACTCCCCGAGGAGTCAATGGGCCTTAATGGGCCATAGTGTAAAGGAGGAGGAGGTGGCCAAGGTGGGGGCGCGCCCCCCCAAGCCCAATCCAAATTGGGAGGGGGGGGGCCGGCCCCCCTCTCCTTCTCTCCCTCTCCTAATCCAACTAGGGAAGGGGTAATCCTACTCCCATTGGGAGTAGGACTCCCCCCTTGGGCGCACCTAGGAGGCCGGCCCTCTCCCCTCCTCCACTCCTTTATATATGGGGGAGGGGGGCACCCCATAGACACACAAGTTGATCGTTGATCTCTTAGCCATGTGCGGTGCCCCCTCCACCATAATCCACCTCGGTCATATCGTCGTAGTGCTTAGGCGAAGCCCTGCGCCGGTAGCTTCATCATCACCGTCATCACGCCGTCGTGCTGACGAAGCTTTACCTCGACACTCAGCTGGATCGAGAGTTCATGGGACGTCACCGTGCCGAACGTGTGAAGATCACGGAGGTGCCGTACTTTCGGTACTAGGATTGGTCGGATCGTGAAGATGTCCGACTACGTCAACCGCGTTGTCATAACGCTTCCGCTTACGTTCTACGAGGTTAAGTGGACAACACTCTTCCCCTCTCGTTGCTGTGCATCACCATGATAGATCTTGCGTGTGCATAGGAATTTTTTTGAAATTACTGCGTTTCCCAACAATATGTATTTGACATTAAGAAAGTAGTAGCAATAAACTGAACAATCATATGCTATGCTAACGGATGGGTCTTGTGCATCACATCATTCTCCTAATGATGTGATCCTGTTATCAAGTGACAACACATGTCTATGGTTAGGAAACCTTAACCATCTTTTGATCAACGAGCTAGTCTAGTAGAGGCTTACTAGGGACACAATATTTTTTTATGTATCCACACATGTATTTAAGTTTTCGGTCAATACAATTCTAACATGAACAATAAACCTTTATCATGATTAAGGAAATATAATAATAACCACTTTATTATTGCCTCTAGGGAATATTCCCAACAGCTACTACTTTGCTTGATAAGAATGTGCCACTGTGTGAATTTGTTGATGAACAACTTGCTAGAGCTAAAGATATTGAGAATGCTAAAACTAATGATATTTCTAAAACTGGTGAAATTATTGAAACTAAAAACTTTGAAACACCTATTAGACCGGGCACTCCTAGATATGAATTACCTGATATACCTGAGGGTTATGTTATGGATGGAGAGGTAGCTAGGGACTTTCTTGCTTGTAAGGATGGAGATGATCTTAAGACATTACTAGCCAAGTTGAAAGAAAAATCTTTGAATGCTAGAATGCAATATGATCCTAAGTTTGCTACTTCACCTATCTTTGTTACCGATAAGGATTATGAATTCTTTGTCGATCCTGAGTTAATTACTTTGGTTTAATCTGATCCTTTCCATGGTTATGAAACTGAAACTGTTGGGGCACATCTTACTAAATTAAATGATATAGCCACCCTATTTTCTCATGAGGAAAAAATTGCTACTACTATTTTCTTAAGTTGTTTCTTTTCTCGTCAAAGGGTGATGCTAAGACATGGTATAATTCTCTTGCTCCTAGTTGTGTGCGTAGTCCCCAGGATATGATATATTACTTCTCTGAAAAATATTTTCCTACTCATAAGAAACAAGCTGCTTTAGATGAAATATTTAAGTTTGTGCGAATTGAAGAAGAGAGTCTCCCACAAGCTTG